>NC_090946.1:63182488-63485518 GCF_040807025.1 Struthio camelus | reverse complement strand
CAGTCCATGAGGTTATCTCCTTTGCACAAGAATCCCATTAGATCTTCTTCACAGAGTACGCTAGTGAGCTGGAAAGGGTGAGAATCTAAAGTATTGCTAAATGCTTGTTGTTTAGTCTTAGAGATATTAAACCCATTCCCTCTTTGTAAAATAAATAATGAGTACAAAAGAAATTTTAAACCCAAACTAATGAAAACTATCCCTTGTTCTGCCAGTTTAGAATAAACTTTGCCAGCGGTCATTGGTATGAGCGTTGTTCAGTTTAACCAGGAAAACATAAAGTTGTCACAATAATAAAAAATAAATTCTTCATCTGAGTTGTCTCACCACTCTTTTATCTTCATACCTCATAACTTGAGGTAGACATGATATTAGAGAAAGTTTAATACTTGTTAAAATGAAAGAAATCAAAGCCCAATGATCTTCTTCTCCATGTCCACAGCTGATCTGAAGCATCATCCATAAATTCTGTAACTCAGTCCTGAAGAAAAATTGCTAATCTTTACTCGAATATTCCACAGAGTGTTTTTGATATGTGCAGATACTTAATGATTTTATTCCAATTTGACTCAGTATTTTTTTTTTACTTTGAGAGAGAAGAAAAGATCTCTAAGAAAATGGTGCTTTTCTCCAAAGGAATAGAACAAGCATTGAGGGCAAGAATTTCAGCCTTGCACAGAGAATGTTTTATGGTATGTCTAAAAGATTTTTGCTACAAGTTGGAATGAGAAATTATGTGACAGAGTGGATCATCTGCATTGCTATAAATAGATAGCCATTTTCTCAGAATAGTCCTTTCTTAAATAATTCTAAAAGCTATTTAGAGTTGCTCCTTGAAAATGGAAATAATCTGTTACTATTTCACTGAGAATGCATTCTTTTCCAGGAGATACTCCTGCAGATTTGTTTGGTTAGGTAGTATAACCGCATGCATTTTTTATTGATAATGTGATTGAAAATTAGATCAGCATCTCTATTTTATTTCTATATTGCCAGCTGCGGCACTCTGCGGTAACTTGAAATAATTTCTGATTATTTTAATGAAGAGAAGTTATTTGACGGCATATTGAACAAACATGCTAGAATCGTCATAAAATATATATTTGGATTACTGACCATTAATAGTTTGTATACTGTATGGAAATTATAATATATGTACCTACAGTGTGGTGTGCAGGAAACGGTATTGTATATTAAGACCTTAGGGAAGCAACCATATCAAATCATTTACAGTGTCTATCTGAGCAGATGCTGTCTGTCATCCAAAGGCAAAAGCAAAGCCTACAGTCTAGACATTCTGCTTAGAATTATAATTTGGTATAATATGAAGTTCAAAATATGGCGCCCAATTTGATTTTCAAGTATCTCAGTTTGGAGGTGCTGAGATGTCATCTTATAGAAATACAAGACAGAAATACCAGGTCAGTATCTTGCTATGTTGCTATGCTAGATGAAAAAACAACAAGAACAAAACAGTAGTTCTTGTGAGCTTTCATAGCCCACAGCTTTGTATTCCTGTTATTTTATAATTAAAAGTCCATTGTTCTCTCTGTTACTTCATAGTTATAGAGAGCAGGGTTACTGAGAGCAGAAACCATTTGTCCCATTAGGTGTATCGTAAACAAAGGGTCAAAACAGAATAGATCTTGAACAACTCTGCAGTTTGCTAGCTTGCATCATTGAGTGTTTGAATTGAGCTTGTCTCTATCAAGAGTCAGTAAAAAAACGAAAGGATGATTCATATAGTGTTGTAGAGATCATCTCTGTGTTTTTGAAAGGAAAAAGAAGCATGAATTATTAATACAGCTATCAAATATCTTGACAATACCTTATCTTTTGCAGCTGTTAAATAAAACAGCCGGTCATTGGCCTGCAGTGAATAATTTTTTTGCTTTGTACCAGTAAACAAACAACATTTTTGTGAAATACAAGAATTTTATAAAAATTGGAGTTTACCTTCTGCAGAGATATTGAACTGCTAAAAAAAAAAACAAAACAGTATTTGCTTTTTCTGAACTTAGCCAAAGTGAAAAGTATGATCCTTAGGAGAACTGAAGTGTTACAGAGCTTTGTGTGCCCTTGTCAGTGACTAGCTAAGCTTTCCATATTAAAATAATTCTTTGGAAAAAAAAATCACAGTCATCATTCCTGTGGAGAAGGTCTTAATATGCTATGTGGCTTTAGCTAGGTAAAACCCTATAAAATACTTTTTCTAGCTCAAAGACCAGAATTTCAAAAGCGTTTGGGTGCATGAAGATGCATGAGTAGGAAAAAAACATGAGATTTTTCTACACTGATGAAACTGTGTGACTCCTTTCTGGTAATTCTCACCTCAGAATTGGATTCAGTGTGAAGAAGAAGGTCCACTGATGGGACTTTCTTTTGCCATCAGTGATCTCTCTGTCATCATCAGAATCAGGTGTTATGCTACCAACAGAATCACTAACTGATGGCAACAGTAATTTTGGGACTGGATCTGTTTTTTGAATTTGTCTTTATGAAGGAGAAGCGATAGCAACTGCTAAAGTGTAGCCAAAAGTCTCTGAATTCTTCAGAAAATGTGGTTGAAAACAAGTTAACAAAGGGGAAAGAAGATCGATCTAGACTATGTAAATAGATACTGTAATTCTGCATGGATATGGTGAAGAGCTGCAGTCAGAACATGCTGCAAAAGCATTAGATAGTACTGAAAATAAGAAAAAAAAATCCAGTATTAGCATTATGGGTACTGCTGTGCACAGAGAGCCACTGTGCAATTTGTACATATGTGATGCTAGTATGGCTCCTCATTTGAGGATCCAGGATAGGTAGCGTTCAGCAATACCAATAAATGTATTTGAAAGCTAGTGTGTTTTATTTGCATCTCCAAAGCAGCTATTTATTGCTAAGTTTATGTATTTAATAAAAAACAAACATCTCTTCTTAAATGTACATGCAGCTAAGTTTTCAGCGTGCCACACACTCATACCTATGAGGCGTGAAATGTAACTTCATAGGAAGGATACATTCTATTAAATATGATATGCTTGCTTCAGAGATTCCCCTGCCAGCTGATGATAAATACTGAAGAGTACGCAGATTAACTAATTGCTCTTGGACTTTTGAGAAGCTTAGTCTCTGCTGTTGATGCATTTTAAACCTGGCTAGCTCTAATCAAGCCTACAACCTCCTTTGCAATGGAAAGAGAACCAAAGATCTGTTTGCTCAGTACCTGATCTCCAGCAGTAATGGCTCCATAATGATTTGGAGAGAAGTTAAATAAATGGCCTGTAATAACCAGCTCATTGCCCTTGCTTTTTCTAAAGTTACTTTATGTTTTATGGTGAGAAATTTTTGTTTTCTAGTGCTCTACTTAAGAACAACCAAGGTTGAGTCAATAGTTTTCTTAATTTATTGATGAATGTAAAATATGCAAAAATATTACTTTGTATTGAATGAATCATTATCTTCATCCCTCAGTGAGCTCTCATTTGTATTTCAGCACTTTTTTCTCATGCAGATTTGCTGACTTTTTTGATTAATGAATTGAAAGAGTTGTTAAAAGCGTAGTTTAAACTAAAACATAGATGACACTTAAAAATACCATAGGAAAATATTTATACCTTTACTTTTATTTTCTCCATGTGAGTTATTTGACAAAATTCAGAAGAATGAGCAAACACATGTTGGTGATTCTGATTTTTTTTTTGCTAAAATAGCCTCTTTAAACTGGAAATTTTTACTCAGCTGCTTTGTTGCTTCTACAGATTAATTAAGAGGCTGTTCCTTTTAACAGTGATTGTCCTTTACTTTCCCTTTGTTAGATACGTTAGTTAAAAAACATGATTTGCTGGTTGTGATGGTTATTGTTTGGCTCTGCTTTCAGGCCAAGAAACGGACCCTTGGGCAGTGGAGTGTGTATAGTATGTGTGGGAGGAAGGTGGAGATAAAGATGCTCTTTAGGAAATCAGAAAGTACATTAAATTGCTTCTTGCTACATCTGAGTTCTCCTTTCTTGCTCCTTGCCTTGGTTGCCAGGCCTGGAGGCGAAGGAAAGAAAGGGAGAAGTCAAGTGTTTATGAATATTTTACCTATTAATACTTCAGTTTAAATAATGTATGGCAATGGCTGCCAAAATGAAAAATACAGAGGCTTAAGGTAAGAAGAAGCCCAACAGCAGCATCAATGGCAGCAGCTCATGGCAAACTTATTAGACAAATGCCTAATGAGTAGCTGTCAATGCAAGAAATAAAGGCGGGCAAGTGGTCCTGCACAATAATGGGCTAATCTGCATAAGAGAAGAGGTTTAGTGTAGGTGTATGCAAAAAAAAAAAAAAAAAAAAAAAAGATGAGAAAATAGTTCATTCGAAGAAGAGGAGGATTAGCCACTATTAAAGAGTGAGATTTATGAGAAACACATTTTACCTTCACTTCTTATCTATTCTTGTACCCCTAGCATGACCAAACTGGTATATGTTGGCAATACCCATATACTGTACAAATGAATAGGCTTTTCCAAAAGCATGTTGAGTCACCTAACTCATTTTAGTGTTTGCAAGACTTTCAAAGCAATATCTTATTCACGCCCAAATTTCCTGAAGGCTCTGTAGGCTGAGTCAGTCAGAAAGCTGTTTCAAAGCTTCCTGAAGTCTAAAGGAGTCTTTCTCTTGGCTTCAGATGAACTATCTGATTGGGCTTCCATAGAGTTACATCCAAGACAGATTTAAGAGGTTTGACAGCAGAACAAATATGTCCAATAGTTTGCATAAGAGTCCTCATGGTTCAGTTCAATGTCCCTTACTTTAGCTGTACCAAATATCTGGCTAATCTGGGAGATGCTGACTTTAGCTGTACCAAATATCTGGCTAATCTGGGAGATGCTGCTTGAGCCATGCTCACAGCTGCCATTTCCTGACTGTTGTGCACTCCGCCTGAAGGAAAATAGTATGTCCTTCTGGAGAAAACGATTTAGAGATACAGAGTGAATGGAAGGGATTGCTAATGCATCTGTACATATTAGAAAAACCAAGATTTTGGTAAGACCAGAGCCAAGCAGGAGGTATTCATGATAAAATTAGAGGTGATTTGGTGGCCGTGAGACATGAAAAGTAATGCCTGTTTGGGATTTCTGTTTAGCTGTCTATCTTTGAGGATTATGAGGGGACTTCATTAATGTCATGCATCATTGGGACTGTTGTCTGAGATGCACCAAATTACACCTCCTTTAGCATGGACAAGAACTGCTAGAAGTGGTAGCATATGGCATTGCAGTAGAAAGAGGGATTCATTAGAACACTAGCTGTTAACTGAAGAAGAGCATTAGGTATCAATATTGCTGGAAAACACTATGAGCATACATATATTTGGAACCCACCTTAAGAGTAAGAAAATGAATAAACTTTGAGGGAGCACTGGCTACTCTGCAAGACAAAGTGAGCTGGGAACCAAGCATGGTAACAGGGTGGGCACGAGTGTTGACCTCACCAGCAAGGAGCCAGAACGCAGCGCAGCAAGTCTGGGTCAGGATGAAGCCCAGAGACAGTGATCATGGTCAGACACGGTCCAGTAACCACCTAGCAAGTCCTTAGTGATGAGGCAGGTCCAAAGTCAAGTCTGGAAGCCTAGCTGGCGGGAGACCAGGTGCAGCCAGGGGCCAGCGGTGAAGCATCAGCTTAAAAGCAGCTCCTAAGGGAAAGGAAGGGCAGCCTCACTTCTAGCTTTTTTCACAACAGCTCTTATCAACGAAGGAGCTGACCTTGCACTCAGCAGCCTTAACTTAGCCAGCTAAAATCCTAGAAGAGGAATGTGCTTCAGGTCCTGCAATACTATCTGCTCTAGCTGAAAGGTAGTATCTGCATAAAAGCAAAGGTGTAAAACACAAAATACTTATTTGTAAGCAAAATTCCTGTTAAAACTGCCAATAACAATGGCAAATGAGTAACAAATAATTATCTCATGCTTTCATAGGAAGTTAAGGTTTTAATGACAGAAAGCGAAAGGCATGCCTGCTTACGTTGGTAAAAGCTTAACGCTTCCATTGCTGGTGGAATTGAGAAGGGATGCTTCAAAATGTAAAAAGTTTCTTTGAAAAAATTTTCTTTTACAAACTAAATGGTGCTAGCCTGTCACGGTTACATTGACCCCTCTCTCCTTGCTTCTTGGGCTATCTGGAAATAAATGCTAGACTATTCTTCCTTCTTGATATTATCAGAACATAATAGAATTAAGAAATAAAAGACCAGTGAAGAAAAACATTTTGATGGAATCAATCCCAAGTGTAAAACTGAATTAACATGACAAAGAAATGAAAAAGAATCTGTACTCTTGAATCTCAGTTGCCTATTTATAAAATCATTAACAAAAAGGCCTGCTTTGTACCTGAAAGATGCAAATTCCAGTTAAAAAAAAAAATTATTAGTAGTAGGAGATAGCTGTCATTTCTGGGCATTTTGTAAAGGCTTTCAACTCCCTATAGTTTTGGAAATCTTTCAGTAAGAGACTTTTTTGAGTTAAGGAAGACATAATTAAGAAAGAAGCAACTGAGCTATTTTCATACAAAAAAAGACATTGGAACGTACTTTAGACATGTTTTATGACCCTGATCTTGCAATTAGGCCTGCATGGATAGGTGTCTAGGCATACTAATTCAATTCTTCGTGTGTGCTATTCTCTCTGCAGGGTCTAGGACTACACATTTTTATGCACCAAAAAGGTTGATTTTCATTTAAAGAAGGGATGACTGGCAGCCTGATATATGTGAAGAAAAGCTTTGTTCACTGGGAAATAGGATTCATGGTTCACCTCACATGTTAGAGGAGATACTGAATAAAATCCTCAGTACATATGAAATTGAAGAACCATGTAGGAGCCACACCAGTGCACAACATTTGCATAGCCAGTGATGGTTGAATTGTTAACTATTTTTGGGATTTACTAGTGACAGATACTGAGACATATGCACCAAAAGCCAAAAGTCTTTTTTAGGTTACTGTTATTCTTAAATCTTTGAAAAAAAAAAGTATGAGATTCTTCATATATATATTTATTATTTTCTAGTCTCATATGCACAACATTTTCCCCATCACTTTATGGAACGGATAAATGATGTGGATCATTCTATACAGCTTCTAGCAAGAATTATGTCCAGCTTATTAGTATTCTTCAATTTCAGAATAGCAGTAATAATGCATTTATCATACTGAATTAAATATGCTTTGTATGTATATAAAGATATGAATGATTTTTTTTTTATCTTAAAATTAAGGTATCTGATGAGATACCACATCTTAAAGAACTGCCTTTTTTGCATAATGATGAGAATGTCACTGCTATTTTGCAGAGTACTTGCTTTATTTCGTGGTGAGAGAATGACAAATTGCAGCATGATGAATATAAAGACTTCAGTTTACTAAAATTTTCACTTTAAAATTTTATCAACAAAATGAAGAGGTATTTGGAGAACTTCTCCGCCATTCATGAAATTCCCCTTCTCTACGCATATTATTGAACCATTCTTGCAGCAGTCAGCCTCCTTCAGTTAGCTTCAAAATGAAGTGAGACAGGAACCATGCCTTATTTTTTAGACTAACCATGTTGTCACTCTCAACAGTAGAGTACCTGCCATGAGAGAGACTTAGAAAACACAAGAAGGGCTCCCGCACTGAACTGTCCCTTGGGAAAAGACTACCTCTGACTCAAGTCAACACCTGTCTTACCTTACTCCCACACTGAAGACAAGAGAGCTCTCCAGGTTGAGCAGCCTGCTGTTCACCCATCCGTCCATGTCTCAATGTCTTTCACTGACAACATGTCCTCTGCCTGATGTTCAGAGTTATCAGTGAAATGCCAAGACTGAGGTTCTGAGATGACTCACAGTCACAAGGGCTGTTGTGTTATAAAGGGACAGAGGTCTGTTTGTATTTCAGGGTTTGACAGCTTCCAAACCACTCCAGATAGCTGAGGTATAACTTTGAAACATGGTCTTGGCCATCAGAAAAATCTAGAGGTCACATTCTCTTGACCTGGAATCAAGTTGAGATTTGCAGATGATTGTTCAATATATTCATTACAGAAACACATATGAGGAAAGAGCTTTTTCAAAACCAGCCCCCAGAAACACCCAGACTTGCAGTGGGCTTAGAGCTTAACTGTTACCAACGCCTGCAGAGGTAATCGGGAAGACACAGTCCCACAGGCTTCCTGTAAACGATGCACTTGTACCTTACTTGCGTTGCTCTCTCCAGCTCAGTAGGCTGACTGATCTGACCAGAAGGTCTATGGCCCTTTGTGGGATAAAAATCCTGCTGTCAAAGACACAGTGTTTGTTCGTAGTGTCCTTCAGAGGGCCATGATTTAAAAGGATTCTCAAATCATTGCTTGTCTTTTCAGAATTTTTATCTCACACCCCAGACAACCTCAGATCGTGTCTTTATTATGTGCCCTGTTTCAGCACATTTTAGAGTGGGCAATGAAACTATCTGCTCTGCCGGTGTCTGTGAGGCTTCTGAAAGATTTCTGGGCGTTAAGGCCACGGGAATATTTTCCTCTGGCTGGTGGTCCTGCAAATCTTGTGCTGTTTTCAATTGCTTGTGTAAGAAAAGTGTTTTCTCTTCGAAAATAAGAATGGCTTTAGACTCTACCGGGAAAAAAATGTGTCTTACCTCTTGGTGTCCCAGAGAGGAGTTCTGAATCTGACATTCTTCCTTGTGCTCATGTCCACAAAGTTTCAAGGAGGGTTACCTTGCCCTCCTATCATTGCTGTCTCACTTTTTCTGCCTATCCTTGTTATACCATCCCTGGGTGAGTTCTGCTGAACTATGAAGAAATTTATAGAGTCCCTCTGAAAGAAAGGCATCTGAATCCTTGAGCATATTCCAGTGAGATGGCAGAGAAAGCTAAGTGGTCCTTCTGAATATTCTCATACAATATCACTTTTGGAAATGGCCGTGTTACACCAAGTAGGAAGTATTTTCAGATAATTTTCTAGGGAGGAGTTTTCCACCTTTCTCTTTCTTTCCACACCTGCGTTCACACGGACACTTCACATTATACAGGCTTATTGTTCAGTTGTGCATTTACACTATAGCTATGGCTGCAGTAGTCGTGGGTGTTGCGTAGTGGAATGGTATATAATGCAGAGTGCAAACAGCAACACAAGGTGCTAATTAAAGCATGCTTGCACAGGGCAGAGAGGATAGTGCTTTCACACATACATCCTTCGGAAGCGCAGGCCCCTCCTTTCAAAATCCTAAGTAAGGATCTTAAGGAAGTGCCTGACCTTGTTGCTTATTCCTCCATTCGGGGCCTGGCCTGCCCCATACAATTTACAGGTTGCGTACAGATAGCTATAATCAAGCCTCCAATAGTATCCTTAAAATGCCTTGCAGCTTCCTGTGAATAAATGAAAGGACGAATCTTTCAGCAATTTCTGTTTAAAAACCTGTATTTGCTCAGGTGAACTTTATGCTGAAAAGGAGTCATAATAATAATAATGATAAGTAATAGCCATACTTTTTCATATGCTAATACACAATGGATATTTTATCTATTTAATGCTATAATTTTGACAATTTAAAAAATGTTATGATTTCACTGGCATTTAGTAACCAAGAGAACAGAGAAATTAAATGTTAAATATTTACACAGATAGGGTCAAGGCTAGTGTATTTGTTATTCAAATGATCCATGAATTTTAATTGCAACATGAATTTTATCCTGTAGCATATTATACAATGTTGTACACAGTTGGGAAAGTACAGAGTCAAATACACAAAGGGCCGAACCCTGAAGAAATGCCTACCATTTGAAAACTATTCTTTCACATTTTCGGTATGATTATTTCCCTAATTGACTATATTGAACAACTTACCCTGTCTTTATGCTAACAAAACCGGGCTGATTTATTGCTGAATTCAGAGGTCAAGTTGCATATCTTGGCTCAGGATCCTAAGCATATTCAGTCCTGCTTATGTGCCTACTAGCTCAAATATACTGAATTTCCACGAAGGTAAAAAAAAAAAAAGCTATCATTCATATCATGCCTGTTGGCTGCCTGAATTAATTCTGAACTACAAGCTTCTGGTACTAACTGTGTAACTATATGGCTGCGGTTTTCATTTACTTCAATTCGTGCAAGGTAGCATGAAATTTAATAAACTACTGCTCTCCTCCCCACCAAAAAAGAAGAAAAAAAGTCCAGAGTAGAAATGTAAATTGTGTCAGATAGGTAGGAAAGGTATTTACTAACTTCCCCTAGTCAAAATTCCTGCGTCATTGGAGCTTCTGAATCAGAAGCCCTCATCACCTTCAAGAAATTTTGTAAAAGCCTCTTTCCATGATAAAAATGTCTTGATAGGAAAAAAGGCATCATTCTCTATCTGCTGCCTCCCTTGGAGTAAGAAAGTAGTTAGTGTGAGCAATTATAGCTCTTCATCAGAAAATATGTCCCCAGCTGCAAAGACTTAGACAAGAGATGCTTCTTAGGAGGAAATAATTTGGCATTCATGAGCCACCACAACCCTGTCAGGCTGGATGCAGAACAACTCAAGCTTCTGATTTTCCGCTCTATCCACTTTTCAGAGCGGTCAGCCCTGGCTCCTTGGGGCCTGCATGTGGAAGCTCTGAAGGCGTGGGGGCTGCGCCTGTACTGCCAGGTTAGGAACAGGCTGGGGTGCCCTGCTCTAGCAGGCATTAAACATTCAACAGTTTAAATACTGGCTTGTTTGCTCTCAAGAGGAATAGCTCAGGCTATCTACTGGCAGACAAGATATTACTGCACTTAGTCTTGCTCATGCAAACATCTGTTCAGAGCTTGGCTTCTGCTAAGATGCCAAGTATGAATGAGCATTCTCTGTCAAGAGAGCTCCAGAAATTGATTTAAATCTGCAGAGTGTAGATATACACACAGAAGTATGTGTTGTGGTCCTGGATATAGGCCTGCCTGGATACAGGCCTGAGGAGACACATCGAGTTTCATAGTTGGTTCTGCTTTTGAGTTAATATCTGCCTACCAAATCTGGTTATTTGAAGCCGGGGCGGAGTGGAAGCAATTCCTGTGAAAAATATTTTAGTTACATTAACTGGTAATCTGGAACTGGCCAAAAGGCAGAATAAGCAGTAAAACCTACACCAATTGTATGCTTAAGAGGCATCTCGAAAGAATGAAATTGACAGTTCTGGCTACGCTTTCCAGAATGTGGACTCTGCAATGGTCATAGACCAGCCTGCTCTGGCTCCTAAGCACTTCTCACATGCACAGGTACCTTGCAGATAGCCTGAACAGTCTGCCCCAAAGAGTGGGTTTTTTTCAGATGTATTCAAGGAAGGAGGTTTTTTCTGGGGCTTCAGGACATGTTCTAGTTACTTTTTAGCCTGTTTGCACAAAGAAGTCTTAGGACTGCCCTTAGCAAACAACGCAATGTGGTAAGATGGAAGAAGGGGGAGATCTGGACTTTTAGGGAAAAAAATGGGTATAGGGAAAATACTCTCAACATACACACATAAACTTGCAATGTATGAGTGGTTCTCAGCAGTTGCTGTTGATGATACTTGAGGCCACAGTGTAAAGTCTGCAGCTTGTCTGTGGAAATGCAGTAAATATTATTTTGAAAAGAATTTTTTGTAGAGAATTTGCAGGTAAGGATACATGACAGGTGGGAGGAATGGTGAAGGCTGACAGCAGGCTTTTGATCAAAAAAAAAAGAAAAAAATATGCTACATAATTCACTGACTTAAGCCCACGCTGAACCCAAATACTCCTCACAAGAAATACCTTTATTTGTAGCAGGATCTGATTTTGACTTCCACAGGATATCAAGTTGATGTGGGTTGCACATATTTTGCACACCCAGTAAATGTCAAGGCACTGAAAGTTACCCTATTTTGTAGCCACTTGTAGCCACTTATCAAGGCATTCATTTCCAGACCACGCAGCATTGAACTGGGAATTTAACGTTTGTACCTGAGTTTTCTTATTCATATTAAGGGTATTAGTCCGTGCTAACCTCCTGTACCTCACAGTATGCTCCAATTCATTCATTAATGTTTGGAAAGAGCACTGAGACCATTTAGTAGATGCATTATAGAAGGACAAAGTTTTATTTATCAGTAGATGGCTACATATTTAATTATTCTCACTCTGCTACCTCAGAGCTGTACAGTTAAACTCTAAAGGCTCTGCTTATTCCAGTGGCGACATGCCATTTATAGCTCAATATAGTATAATTTTTCGTGCAATGATCTTTACTCTCATTTTTAAATCTAATTTTCTTTAATTTAAATTTTGCTGAAAAAAGCCATATTGCTACAAGCATAGATTAAGGTAGATGAACATTAATGATGTCAGTTCACAGCTGTTCTTAACTTAAATAATTACCACTCACTCCCTGTGATCAACGTTCTAAATGCATAAACTATTCGATTAGAAGCACAAAGCACTTGCTTCTATTATTATTATTAAAATCAGGCCTTAGCTGAAGTACCCGAAACATTCATGTTATACAAAAATATGATTGAGGCTGTTGATTTATTAACCAAGTTGGTTTGTGTTAGATGGCAGTTTTGGCAGTCTGTGTCTTTGCAAATGTATTACATTTAAAACACCATTGAAATTAATGCTACATTAATTACTGATTCTATGAACACTCTAGCATATGCTGCTATTAATTGCATCCATTATCACAAAATAAACATCTCTTTATAAAAACAAATGATGTTTCATCTTAATATTCCTGATTTTGATATCCTCCTTCACAGCTGTTGTTACTTCTGTTTTGGTGTTTTTGCTATAAAGTGCCACCTGTTATACTAGATATTTGGGCTGTTTGTATCCTGAAGGGAAAAAAATCTAAAAAAGTAAAAATATAATGAAATCTGAACTCTCTGAATCATTTACTAAAATTTGTGAAAGATTTTTGTAAGAATTAGCACAACTAAATACAGGGAGGATTTTTTTTTGCCTTTCATTTGAATGTGGCTCAAAGCAAAGTATAGCCTCATATAATGAAAGCAGTAACAAGTTTCGTTTGCTGCTGCCGTACAGCAAACTGGTAGCCCATTCCAATACTCTATTGCTTATATTTGTAGTACAACAATGACATTTGTGTTCAAGAAGCTGTTCAGATAGGTAGTCAGGGAGGTATTTGTTTATTTAAGGTAAGATAGCTAGTTCTGTTCTCTGAACAAGTGTTCACTTGATAGTAAGCCCAAAAACTTATTTCAGATAGGTTATAGCTCTCCTAGAAAGTAATTTTGGATTAAGTTCAGCTTGTCCTATAGAATGATTGTTGCTTGCACAGTAAATCTGCCATTTCTTTGCCAGCCATTTCCATGGTGAAAATCTTTCATCACACGGAAGAGCCTGACTTTTAGAGTGTCAGTTCCCTGTGAGAAGGGACTCGTTATAAATAGCAGCATACGGCTATATTGATTTTCTTTCAGATATTGCCTTTGTTTGAGGTATTCTCAATTATAAGCAGAAACGTTTTTGGTGGGAAGGAAGGATTTTTTTTTAAATAATTTTCATCTTTGCATACTGAACCTGGCTTGTAATTTCAGTGTTTTCTTCCTGCCCTGTACTTCATTGTCTGTGTTAAAGACCCAGCTGGCTAAAACCTGATCTTCAGTCACTGTATTGTTATTAACCCCTTCCTGCAAATGGATGAAGTAATTAATCTGAGGGCAGAATTCCTGGTGGTGAGACTGTAATTGACAGGTCTTTTGTTGACGTGCAGTCACTGTCTCACTGTCCCTATGGCCATTAGCTACAGTGAGACTTCAGCATTAGCTACTGTAAAAACTTTGGAATTTATTGACAGAGAAACACAATTTATGATGCTCAGTAATGCTTTAATTTCAGCTTGTTCTCAGAATGAGATCCACAGGCCTGAATTACATGTCTAACGTACAGTTAATGAGGAAAGTTATGCACCTCAGATTCACAGGATTCACAGAAAGAAGTTTATGCTCTGAGAGGAGCTGCCTATGATAGTTATTAGTATAGGCTCAGCCATCTGGTCAGACAACATGGCCTGTTTTGTGATGGGGATCCAAATTCAGAAAGAAAGCAAGACTTACTTCATTCTCTAGAGACAGCAAATAGAGCCAATTCTCACTAAATATTGGAAGCAGGATGACCTGCTGTGTCTCTGCTGTTGTCTTTGACATTGAATGGGAATATTGCAACTACTTCTTCTGGTAGTCCTTCTGTCTAGGCGGCTGTTTTGCTGAGTTTCCTTTGTGGGAGAGACTCTTTTATTCCAAAAATTAGTGCCGTAAAATCATTTGGCAAAGAATGTTCTCGGACACCTATTGTTATTCCTAAAAGATACAGTTATTATCACATAGTCTAGTTTTCCTACTGCCCTCCCTCATACACCCACCAATCTTGTCCTAGTCCACTTTTCAGCTGGATACTGTGTCTGCTGAGCCCACTTTTCTGTACTTTTCTATTTGCTCAAACTGGATCATTTTGCTCTGCCATTCTCTCCCTCCATCTAAAATACGTTTGGCATATTCTCAAGAACTGCAGCTTTTGAACGCAAGCACTAGTAGTATTGCTGCTCTTTTATTCAATAGTACAGCAGTCATAGCAACTATAGAACTAAACTGAGTACTCCGTTTCAAGGCTGTCTTCTGTCTGAAGGGTTTAAAATTCACATTTCTTACCTTCCAGAAAAGTGTCCTGATCAACCAGTTCTGTCAAAGGCAGAAATGCTCTCTTCCTATTATAGCAGTGCCACTTAAAAGATCTAAGAATTGAAGAGTATATAAGTGAGAAAGGGCTATAAATCTCTTTCTTACAGAGTGTTATGGAGGGTTGCTGGACAGAGGAGCATTTTTGGGCCTGAACCTTGTTCTCAGGACTGTTTATGCACTATATATTAAACAATCATTGACTATGTCACCGAGATTGGTTTTGGTGCTCTGATGAACTCCAAGGACCCCTCTCTCTTGAGTGTCTGGACCTCTTGTCTGTGGAATTGTGGTCCTCACTGTGCTCTTTTTCTAGTCCAGTGAATCTTGGACTCTTTGTAAAGTGCTATGCCTTCAAAAACAGATCTGAAGCATCATTTGTTCTACGCTACAGTGTTCTCCTGTGCCTTAACTTTTTAGAAGCCTCTGTCATTTTGGGGGGAGGGGGCACTTTCTTACGAGAGGAAAGAGATGAGCCTGAATTCCCTCATACTGAAGTATTTGGGTACTGTGCTTTCATTTCACTTTCATCACTGTGTGCCAGGTGGGATTTTAGTGAAACTACCAAGCCAGGTCATTCAGGGAACCCGGACATTTTGAGGCTCCAGGTATGCGATAAGGTCTGAAATATGAAACTTTCTTGAGATGGAAGTTATTCTGAGCAGATGTGTGTAGTGGAGGAAGTTTAAGGGAAGCTGTTAGCAGAACCCAGGAAACATTCTAGCGAAAATTAGTATTCTTAAGAATTTTGGCATTTAAGGTATTAAGTGAGGGTTTTGAGATTTGTATATTTTAAAGTAAATTATACATCTGTCTAATTTCAGATACTTATGTTTTTTCAAGGATTTAGATCTATGTCAAAAGAGATCTCTGGGACTGTACATAAAAAAAATCTGACTAAGGAAATGCCATTTGGCAATGTTACTTTACAGATATAGAATGTATTTCTATTCTAATGAAAGCTTGAGACTCAAGATTTTTAGTTTGCCATCCAGAAGAAAGGTTCTGTCTTTTCCTTCCTTTTTCCTTCCCTTTTCCTTCCAGGTCTCTCATTTAAAGACCTATTTTATTGCCTTTGCAATAATACTAATAGAATTGTGGTGTTTGTTATAAATTCTTTTCTTCATCACATGAATTAAGTTCTTAAAAAGATATTCTCTTCGAAGGGAGTCAAACTAAAGAATTAGAGTTTATTTGTAAGACAGATGCTCATCTGCTGGCAATTTCAAAATCATGTAGATGAGTAAGTAGATGGGAGTAATTTACACCTCAAATCTGCATGTGGTGGATATATTTTGCTTTATCTTAGCCAATATTTTGCACATATGAAAAAATAGGATAGAACAAGGGATCAGTGTGACTAAGATTGTCTGTTAGTACCTAAAGCTTATAAATGGAAATACACAGACTTTCTTAGGTTAGCTCAGTTAAGCTTCAAGTAAACTTTCTCTTAAAAAGATTCACTAAGCTATGCAGAAAAGCAGTTGAAGTATTATTTTTGCAGACACTTAAAACTGAGCTAGACAAAAACTTCAAAATACATCCTAAGATAAATTATGCATCAGTAGGTGGATGTACTAGATAAAATAACATGTCTTTTTCTTTCCCTGATATGTCAGATCCTGTGATTTGAGCCTTTTTTGTACCAAGCTGAGTAATTTAATCAGGAATTGTTATTATTATGTGCTACTGCATGTATCAAATATAGCTTTTTAATTTAGGCCTAATAAGTCATTCTGTTACATTATTGAATACAAATTGGTTGCTATGAGAAACAGTAAATGACTGTTCGCAGTAGGACTAGACAGCAAAGCTAGCTGTTATGTAATTAACTCAAAATTACAGACCACTGAAAGTATAGGGTTTTTCCTGTTACTCAACATACTTTAGCTAAAGGAAAAAACATAGAAATTTAATCATTTATTAGTTACCAAAGATAATATGATGTTACTCTCTAATATGTTAATTAATGTCTGACTTGATATATATAACTTGTTACATACAAATTAAATGGCCAGATTTTGTCTTCTAGTAGAACTACAGAAAATTAGTAGTGGAATGGGCTCTGAATTACTGTGCTTCTAGTTTTATTATCTCTTGACATTTTGTGCAGAGTATTGTCTTTAGAAAAGATATTTCTCAGATTATTGTCATACTTTTGGATACTGATGTTACCAGTCCATACCAGGATCATCGCTAGGGAGCCGGCCCCATAATAGTTACTTGCTGGATCTGAGATAATATCATTATATCCTGTCTATTCAGGATTACAAACTGAAAAAAATGTTGATAGGAGACATCATTCAGGTTAGCAGTGAGGATTAGAAATAGCTTTCTGAGTATAGATTTTGTACAAAAGGAGTTTGGTCTTCTGAACAGATCATTCTCACGGCCAGCATCAGAAGCTGTGTTCATCCATTTCTAGAATTAATAGCTTTAGTACAGATTCTATTTGAAACTTTGTTGCTTTGGATCTTATCCTGAAGATACTAATGGTGGGTTGGTATTTTCTTTCAGGAATTCTTACATTTCAGTTGTCGTGATTCTGCTGGGGTCATACTCTGGACTCCTAACAACTCAAAGCCATTTAATCCTAGCTTTACAAACAGATAAAAGATATAATTTTATTTTTCAGAGGTGTTTTTCTTTTGCTTTTCAGAGACGGACCCTTATTCCTGAACAGGAGGTTATTTTACTTTTTATTTCACTCTCCTTTAATTTCTGCGTTTTTATTGACATGAGAAATTATTTTTCATTAGTGTGACTTTAAAGGCATTTTTAATTATGCATTAATTTTCAATGTATATAACTTTGAACACTTCATAAAGAAGGGGGTCACATCTCAGTATTTTAGTTTATATCCCTATAAACCAGTTGCAGACTAAAGTTTTAGATAATCAACATTTAATTGGATATATTGATAGCAGTAGTAGGTACATATATATATTGTGCCAAGGCTTGGGTTTTCTGCAACGCAGTTATTAGGGGGTGATGTGGTGACACAGGGGAATGCCAATGCTGTAGTTCATAGAATAAAATAAAAGACTAACATTAACATTTATTTTGTCATTAATCCCATTTACTCATGGTGAAAAGGCCAGGGACATACACATCTAGTATGCATCGTAGATTGCCTAATACCTATGCAGCGCTCTATATTGATTTGCTTATTAAGTCTCAATAAATACCCTTGTGACACTTGCTTGAAATTCAATTAACTTGCAATGAATATCTTTCTAGGATATAAGCACAGTTCAATATATTATTGAAGATACTGTTTGAGCAAGGAGGGCGAAATGGATACCTTTTTACCTTTTCTCTTATGTGTTTTCACAGGTATTAGGGAGGCTCTCATACTGTGTTTGTGTTACCCCCACAATTCCCCTTGTTAACCTTCTGCTAATTAGGCAGCATTTTTTTGGTACAGTTTTAGCGTTCCTATTGTTCTTGCTAATATGTTCTTAGCTTGCTCCTTTAAAGCTCTCACTAAGAATTTTGTAAAGCTGAGCTGCTTAATATCTGTTTATTCAGAGAAAGGCAAGGTCTATGGAAAGAGGTAATGTCTTTTATTAGGCAAACTGATGTAGCCGGAAAAAAAAGGACACCATTTTCAGGACACGAGTCCTTATCCTGGTCTGAGACAAAAGCAGCAACATTCAAGGCACTATCACTTCAAAAGCAGGGAAATGCCCTCAGCTTTTTTAGGACTATGATGAATTGGTTATTCAGACTTCCAAATAACAGGCCAGCTGAACCATCAAGGAACCTTACTTTTTAAGAAGAGCTGCAAGGCTTTGGCAGGCCGACAGTGTCCTGTTATCCCTGCCAGCTGCAGTAGGTGTAAAGAGTAGATAAATCAGTGGTAGGGATTTTACAGAGGATAGAAAGATTAGAGAGTCTGAGTGTTTGGTAGAAGCTTTTTGCTGTGGTGGGCTGCACGGATAAATGGTGAGGAGGGACATGCAGGTGTAGCAAGCAATAATAAGATGTTGTCCCTTGGGATAGGGTTCCTGTACTACAGTTCAGAGTAGTTGCCAGGGTGAGTTTCCTGTCAGATTGAGAGAGATTTCCTGAGAGTCCTGACCCTGCTTTCACTGGGGATTAAACTGTGGGGGATCAACAGGCACTACTCCAAAATGGTGAAGACTGCTGGAGAGCCTTGCTCCTTGGGTGTTATCAAAGCAATAGACACAGGTAAGCTGGGTAATAGGAGACCTCTGGAAAAAAGCCAAGGTGGAGGTGACAAGGTTAGGTTTCTCCAGAAGACTGAGCAGGTCAAAGCAGTAGCTCCCTCACGAATGGATACTGCTGCAGAAGAGCTTCCCCTTTTTGCTGTGTGTTCTGTCTGAAAGCATTGTACTTTCTATGCTGATAACAGTTATGTATATAGATATAGGTTCTTTGTATGAAGAATTTAAGTTTTTAGCTTGAAAGTACCCCCTGAGATTGAGTATAGCTTGTGAATCTACATATGTCTTAAAGTCTGGAAGAGGCTACTGGATCAAGTAGTCAGACCTATCAGAAGTAGTTAGACCTATTTTATGTTTTGTCCAGATCCTTAACCTAAATTTAAAAACTGCAGCAGCTATGAGATCAAAATGTAAGCTAAAATCTTGGAATGTTTTTAGTAACAGGAGTAACAATGGAGTGAAATATGCCAAAAAATTATCTTCATCTCCAGCAAAATTAGTATTGAAGTTAATCTCCCTTCTTCTCTAACTCCAGTGAGCTTTCCACATTGCCTTGGGAGAAAGATTATCTTGAAGTTTGATTTTTGGAATGCAACATAATTATGAGCAAGATGAACCAGCCAGACTTCTGGAGCAAAACAGTGACTTTTCAGTAGCACATCAGTATGACACTTTTCAAGTCTATTAGTTTGTCATCCCCGGCTTGGACAGCTTCCTTTTAGAGAAATCATAACCAGGAAAAGAACAAACCCAGAAGATTATTTGAATGCCTCTACTTATCTGTGCAAGAGCAAAAGTGAAGGGATTGGTTCCAATTTCTACAAGTGACTAAAGCATGAGATTTAATTATAACAGTACTTCTAATATTGGGCTGGATGTACTAGAAGCCTGCTTAGGTAGCCTGATAAGAACCTGGTCCTTGTCTCCCACTGGAGACCATAGGCCTCAAAGGGTTGGATAGTCCAGGGGGAGAAAAGGCCACTGCAGCTACCCTGTATAGCCAGCTGCATGCACCTATTAAAGAACTCCTTTATCACCATGTAGATTAAAAAAATCTTTCTAAGAGAGACTTTCATTGTAAAGGTTCAAAGTAATAGTGAGTGCATGATAACTTTGGTCATTGTCTTATATTTCATTTTATTCTCAAATAAGATTTGGGGAATCTGTTATTGGCACATGAGCTCTGCCTGCTACAGTCTTTTTAAAAATGCTACTATTTTAATGCCTGTATGAGTATGCTTTAGACCCTACTGATTGGTGTTCCAGCATGTGCTGATACAGGTAAAGAACCATGGTTTGTCTTTAAAACCCTAATGCTACTGGAGCAAATGTTGGGAAAATGGATGTATTTTTCTCAGTTGACCAGTCTTTGAGGAAAAAGTTTTCAGACAGGAGGGGCAAATTACTGGTAGGAAAAGGTATATGCAGGGATGCAGCTGAAACCAAAGGCAATGTATAGAAAGTCTTGGGCAAGAAAGGGGAAATGAATAGGCAGACTCTTAGATCAAAGGACTGCTCTGTAGTGATGCTCTGTTTGGTTGTTAGCACAGCTGAGAGCTGCATGCAGGTGCGTTCTGGAGGAGGAGACTGCACAAGCAAGGCTCTATGCAATGCTGAGGGGAATGGTGTGCCAGGTAATGTTATTCACATTTTACTCTTTCCTATATTGTAAAATAAAGACAAATAATGGGTTTAGAAATAATTTTGAATGATAAAGCTCAGTATCTGCTTAAAACAAACAAACAAACAAACAAACAAACTGATGCTCAGGCTTTCACTGATCAGTTTTGGGAGAGGTTGCTATTAAGTCCTCAGAGATTCTGCACAAACAGTCTCCTTTAGATCCAGCACTGACCCTTCAGAAGACTGACTCTAAAGCTAGGATGCCAGAGAAAATATCTGTAGTTGAAGAGATGGACTGGGGCCTAGATGTGGTCCCGGTATCCAGGTCTTTCATAGTAGGAAAAAACCACCTTAATGCTGTAATGTTGGAAACTAAACTTCCAGCCATGAGACGTGATGATATCTAATGCCTTTGGGGGAGCAACAGGGGCGGAGAGGGATGTACTTTTTTACTTGTTTTACATTAGCCAACAGAAAGGTGTTATTTCTGCTTGGGGCTAGTCCATTAGTTCACAGCACCTGTAATTTTGGGAAGTCTCATGACACATGTACACGCCCACTTCCTTTTACTGTCTCTGTTGCCTTCCTTTTCCTATTGGGAAACCAATCCTACTTCCACTTCTTCTATCTCTAGCTGGATCTCTGTCTGCAATGCATCAGATGGGAACCCTTGGTTGAATCTCTTACTGAGCACAGCAAGATTCTCTCAGAAGAGGCTGCAGTAGAGATTTCAGAACTACACCAAGTTGTGAGGCTGGTCGGTTTTCAGCCATTATACAATTATGAGAAAGATTATCATTTAACATAAGGCTTGATGAATTGAAGCACCCTGACACGTCAGCGTTATTTCACCTCTTATTTGTGCCTTTGCAGATATTTTCAGGATATTTTAGTTACTGTCAAAGGTAACACAGTAACAAATGATATTTTTATTGCACAGCTATTTTCTTGTTACTTTCTGAGAGAAAAGAGTGCACTAGTTGCAGTTAATAACCCAAAGAATATGAATGCCATAACTACGATTTTAAACATCGGCACATAGAAACCATGTGGATTCCTGCTACTGATGAGCTTACTTTTTACACATCACTTTCATATCAAAAGAGAAACTGAAGTTTCATAAAATGCAATTGACTCCTCTTTTTTTTTTTCTTTTTTTATTAAAAGAAGGTTTGTGGCTTGTCAATTGACCAACTTTGCCCCCCTGCATTGACTTCTTATTTTCATAGCTGTTTTAAAACTCCATTAGTGTTATTTATATCAGTTTCCAGACTTCTTAAATGAAAGTAAGCATACCCAATCCACCTTATAACTGACCTTTCCTTTTTTTGCTATGGAAACAGGACTGAGTTACTAGATGATGAAGCGGTACCAAAATTGAAAGAGTAGAGAAAAATATTCAATATTCTGGCAATCTTAATTAAATGCAACAATTCAGGTTCTTAATACTTTCCTGTTGGAATAAAGAAGTTACTTCAATCAAATGCAAAAATTATGTTTATTTATGGGGTGCATAGACCATATTATCCTTTGAAACACTGGAGTATAGAAGCTGCTATGGTAAAAAAAAAAAAAAAGTCTAACAGATGGAAAATCCTGTTAGGATTTTTTTTTCTCTCTGATTGTAATATACTTAGTTATATGAAATGCATATAAGAACCTTTATTAGAATCTCAGTGAGTAGTACATTCCTTCTTGATAGCTCTACTTCTTGAGGTGACATCATTCCATTTTCCAGTAGTGTCAATAACTGTACTTTCTGCTTTGTATGATATTATTCATTCAAGAATCTTGGTGACTTTTACAAGCCTTAATTAATGAGCCATAACCACAGCACCTTTGAAAGAAGAAATGAAATATTCCTTCTCCATTTTATGGAGTCTTAAGAGCCTAATTTAAGACTAAATAGTCATGATGAAACCATAGAAGGAAACCATAAAAGGTTTTGTTCAGGAGTATGGGTTTAGGATGCTTCAGGTTTTGGATGATACCTCAGCCTAAGCTCACTACTGAAAAGCAGGTCTCTCTTGAATGCATCAAATTGCTCACTGAAAGTCATAAGTTTGACTATTTAGATCCAAGAATATGCCTACGTGATGTGCTGTGCTCTGCAGAGATTTAAGGTAGCTGTAAAGAACTGTATAACCATTTCTAAACCAGTGAAACTTCATGCTATGTGTGTGCATGTATAAGTACCTCTCCTCCACAAACACTCACACCTCTGTTTTTTCGCTTCAAATCACAGCCCTAACTATAAAACTTTTTGTTAGACTTTTTATTTTCTCAGCTGCAGCACCATTTTCATCTTTTTGAAAGTTCCCTAGCCTCAGAGCTGTCAATTTCTAGCTTCTGAAGCTCCTAGATTTTGTTTTTCACTATTTTATCCCATATCTTTGCGTTCTGTTGCCATATCTTCTTTCAGGACTGTAATCACAACTGTATTCCTTTTATAACTGAAATACAAGGAAACAAAGCTCTACAGGTGAAAACTGTCTCATTGCTCTATTGTAGACATTGTTGCTGAATAGCAGTCATGAAATATTTGTCAGATGCTTATAAATAGAAAAAAACCTAGTAGTGGCTTTCTATGAATATATCTCTATGACAAGTATCATTAATGCTATTCATTATTTATCTTCTTTCAAATCTTACAGGAGGCAAATGCCACTTTTTCATCATTACAATTTCAAAGAGAAGGAGGAGGGCAGACATAGGCTTGTTATCTTGTTGATAGATCCAAACCATAAAACTACCTCCTGCGAGCTATTTGTCCGTCCTAAGACCTGAGTGTGCAGGGGTTTTAATTAGTCCATCATTATCTTTATTTAGTGGTTTAAATAATAGTTGTTTATTAGATTGCTTTCATCCCATTCATTAAGAATTCACAGTGTAACTTATTTCAGTAGTTCTACTATATGTTTATTTTAATTAACTAACTTAATATGTGTTGATGGAAGAAATAGGCCTGGGAATATTTCATTAATATTTTATCTCTGGAGAAGTTATTTCAGAACCCAGTGTCACAATGAAAATAATTCTGTGTTTCTTCAGTATACTAAACCCCTAGATATTTGGTCTAGGAAATCCCAAATTGCAAGACTGTGTGTGTTGGACTGAATACCACAGAGGAGGAGAGATGCTGTCCTTTGAAATGTAAGGCACTGGTGATCATCAGTGCGTATGCCTTTATAAACTGTTTCCCCATAACTTTAGGGATGGTGTTCTTAAAACTTTAGGATAAGTGCTAAACTAAATCCCCTACATACTGTATGAAACAGTAAGCATTCTATAGGTAATAGCATCCCCTTCTAGAGCATTTTGTGAAAATGATGGTGCAAATTCACACTGACTCTTCTTATTGCCCTAATGTAGGAAGCCAGTTTCTCCACTCTTTGTAGTGCATGATATCCAGACAGGTAAAATTAGGCAGAGTAGATTTGCTAGTTGTACAAATAAATGGTTGTGAGCTAAATCAGTAGAGCATGTGGCTTATACTGGCAGAGTGGTACTTGGGCAAGCCAGTCCCTGTGGATGAGGCTATGCTTTGCAATTCTTGCCCTTGGCCACTACCTTGCTTTTGAGCCAGAAAGTGCAGCATGAGTCATTTCTGGGTTCTTGCTAATAACTGAATTTTTAAGAAGGTACTGTTTCATAGAACCAGCTGTCATTCTGCCCATAATAAACTAACTACCTGCATAAGTCCTCTTAAAAGTACCCATAATTCCTAAAGTGTACCCAGGATAGCGGAAAGACCTAACTCAGTCTCTTATACAGTACTTTTCTGAAAGAAATCATCAGTCCTAAGACCCTACTGTGCAGGGGGTTTGATTAGTCCGTCACCATTTTCAGCTAAAGCCATACTTCACAAATCCTTCACAGTTTCAGATGTAGAATTATATGGAATTGGCCACCTTTGTCAGTGCTTTTTCTCTGCCTTGTTAGGAACTTCTGAGAAGTAGAGGTGAAAACAAGATTACCACACAGGAGTAGTTTTTATTGATTTCTTAGGAACCTGGGCAAAACCCCTAAACAACCAAAATCCCGAGCTACTTTGGCTAATTCATCCTGCTTCATCATCAACAGGAGGTGTCTCAGTTCATATTGATACCAAAATTATCCAAGTGCAATTTAAATGAGCTAATTTAGCTGTTGGAGGAAAGGTAATTTAATGGATGGTGAACTGTGAACTCCATACTTCTGTAATTAGGCTGCTTCCAGCAACTAAGTTAGCTCAAGAAGTTCTGCCAAACATTGAAGTCTGTTATATGTATATAATGAGTGTCTCAAAGAGCATAGAGCTCTGGACTTTCACTAAAGCCTCTTCCTTAATATACTCAACTGAACATTTAGTTGGAAGTTTTGGACTGTTTCTTTCTCTGCTGTTTTGTCCATTTTTCAATGGAAATATGACTTAAGTAGTTACACTCTTATCTATGTGAATATGAACAGACAAATCTATTTCTCTGTGTTACCTTTTTCCTCCTTCCAAAAATTATTGAACCCACTGAATAATTCCAGCTAAAGTTGGCAGAAGTTACAAAAAAAGACTGTGGGCTTAGGTTTATGAAAATAGTCAGCCAGGTAGAGAAGGAAGATCCTAAAAATGTACTAGTGGAGGAGAAGTAGGTATTATGAGATGCTAGGCAATCTATCCATGTAGTTTCTTAATGTGTACCCTATGTTGGGAAAAGCTTCAGTTAGAAATTGTTTACTTAAACTCCAAAATCAATCAACTACTGCAGAAAACCATACCTAATTAGTTTTGATGCTTACAGAGAAATGTGTGTGTTTCTGTGTTTTTTCCTAATACCTTTTGAAGTTTGTAGGACTTAATCTTCTTTGCATGTTATTCCTATTTCTTCAGTATAAGTTACTTTGGAATTTAAGAGCAAAACTTCACTGGACACTGAAGAGCTTAGGTTTAAAGGTTTAAGATTTTATAAGGATATTTTATATATAAAAAAAATTTAGAATATCTTCTTCCTCATCAACAGTTGGATAATGACCTACTATCATATAGCTGAACCATTTTCATTTTGACCAGAAGTTTATGGTTATATGATTAGATTTTTAGCAATACCTGAATGAATTATTTAAGGATGTAGAAATTTCAGAAGTACCTACAAACCCTGTTCTTGAAGATGTGGGGAGCTGTTTAGTGAGATTCCTGCCCTTTAGTCAACCACTTTTTCTGTTAAAGAGGTCTCAGGTTTTATGCTTTGGGTTAATTTCACATTACTGATGTGTTAGGTTCTTTTCATTTTTTTTAAAATTATTTTCGTCATTGACCCCACCAGTCACAGAAGGAAGTTTTCAAAGGGACAAAGTCAAAAGGATGAACTTATTTTTATTTTGCTAAACGTATGTTCATGATTGCGCAAATGTTTGCCTAGAGACCCTGTACATCCTAACATTCTGAATACAGAATATTTTAATTCTATGAAATTTTTATTATATTTAATTTATGCCAGTTTTATCTGGTAATCTGAGATGACTTCAGCGATAAAGGCTGTTGGCTTAGAAGTGATGTGCTGTAATTACTTTGCAGTGCCTTTGTGTCTATGTTCTTAGAAGTCCAAGGCTATGCCTGTGTTGGATCAACAAGGAAAGCAAAAAAAAATATCAGTCTTGCCATATCACCTTCAAAGGACTATGAGACTGTACTTTTGCATCTGACATGTTGACCACGTTTTTTATGATGTTAATCAATTAGAAAAGTGGCTGTGCTCAGATGACTTTAAAATGAAAATATACAGGCCTATTCTTTCTTCTGGAAAGCCTTATTTACATTTGTACCAATATGTCCAGCATTGAGTGTTCAAATAAATTGGCATCAATTCCTTTTTCCTAGAAAATGCACACTGCTAGAACAGGGTAAATGATGAAAGGAGCAGTGGTGCTCTTGTGGAAGTAATATAATGTCATTATTTGTTACCTCCAAATATTGGCAACAGCTGAGTCATTTTTTTTGTTTGCAAGTATGAATGCATACAATTTGGGTATGTGAATCAGATTAAACATAAGTGACTAAGTATTTGAAAAGGAACAGCTATCAAGGAAGGAGAAATGTAAGTCTGCAAGTATGGATCTTTGGCTGAAATTTCACAAAAGAGTTCAGATGGGATACTGGGAATCTATGCGTTGCAGTAGACAATGGGCTGATCTCTTAAAGGGAGTGGCATAAGCCTTTTAACCTGTTCTATTTGCATCTGGGTTGCCTAAAGCACTGAATAACACATCGCAGGGAACAAATTGGAACTATTCTGTTTCAGGAGATGATATAGTCTAATAAGAATGTAACTCTTTATAAGAATAGAATCAAACAAAGATTTGGAAAGTCTGTGACAGGATTTTAAATTAATAACTGTCTAATTCTATGAATGTGTTAGGTAAAATAGATCTTGAGACATGCTAAGGAAAAAAGCAGCTAGTGCTCATGGTCTTGCCTGGCTCTGTGCGATAAGCAGTTTGGGGTGGAAAAAGAATTTAGCACATCTCAATTCATGAAATAAGTAAATGGTTCCTTGAGGTATTCTACTAAAGAAAGAAAAGAATGTTATGTTCCTTTTGGAGACAAACAAATATAAAATACAACCCTATCCAAAGCTGAAGATAAATGTGTAAGGTATGGGTTTCTTTAATTTAGTCTTTCACTTAATCTTCTGTAGGAAGATGAAATCTCTCAGATGCTCCTGCCCTTCCTCGGTGTTATGTCCTTTACGTGCTCCACTGCGAAAGAATGGAATGGCAATAGATCCAGTTCTAGCAGTTGTACCAGAAAGGGTATTTTTAAGTACTAAAGCTTTTTTTTAGATTTGATCTTGTTTCATGTTTTGTTAGGTTTGCAAATAAAGGCTTATTGTTGGCACACCTAAGCTCTTCCAGCAATATCCCTAATTGGTGTTATAGTTAATATTCAGATGGGGAAGGTCACTAATAATCAAAATTATAATTTTAGAAGTGATTATCTGCCCTTTTGTTTCAAGAATGTTATTTGTATTTTCCAGATACTTTAAAGGTTTAAAAATTCTCAAAATATTTGAGCGTTGTTTGAAAAAATAAATGAATTCTTTGAGAGATATGAATGTCCTAGAGAGTGAGGAAGCCTGGGTGTCAGGGAGCACAGGCTGAAGTTCTTGACTGGCATGATTCAGTGCACCGGTGCACATTAGACAGTGAAGGCTTTTACATGTGTTAGTCTAATTTTGGATAGCTTCTCTACTAACGTAAAAACCATATTAAACAAATTCAGCCCACCAACTCTTCTATCAAAAACCCAAGTTTAAAAAAAGATAGTTTAAAAAAACAAGATTAATAGAACTGGTTAGGAGATATATATGTCAGTGTGTATGCATACATATAATGTAAGGTAATATTAATGTACTCTTCTTCCTCTGACATCACCATTCTGTGCATCTAGGAAGCTGCACACCATTTTCAGAAGACCTATCTTTATGCCATAATTGGAATTTTAAAATAAATCTTTTTCTTTTCTCCCTTTGATCTAAATTTTACTGTTTACAGCCTAGTATTTTGGTATGAGAGGCATCATCTGCCACAACCTACGTCAGATTTAGTGAGGGCTTTCCCAGTAGATTAAATATATGGCACCTTTTCTGGTCAACTTCTAAGTGAATCTGAGTGAAGAGAAGACTTACTATTTTTTGCCTATGAAAACAAGATTCATAGTGTCTTCTGATAGAATAAGTTTATCATTCTAGAAAAGTTTTTGTTGATTTGGCTTCTCTTTTCTGCCTTATATGATATATATGTACATCCCACTGCTGCAAGGTTCAGAAAGTTAACGTGAAAAAAATACTCTCATTTGTGCTTTCCTAACCCTCTCTGGAAGTTTATTGCATTGAAGTTGTTACATTTTGAAAGGTTGTTTAGAAAGTCAGAACTTTTCCTTGCTCTCTGAACATTTTGCAAAGGTATCTAAAATGCCCTATGACACAGTTAGGGGAAAGAAACAGTAATGGCAGTAACAAACATTTGGTTTAGAGTAGGAATGTAAAGGAGGCAATCTACTGGGGGAAGTATATGAAAAGAGACTACTGAATAAGGATAAAGTTGTGTTGAAGTTATGCCTACAATGTCTGTCAGAGGTAGTTATATCTCAGAACTTGATCATAATTGAGATCTGTTAGACTAATAGTCCTCCAAAACTCAGCAAGGTAGTATTTATTGAAACACTGGCCTAGAGGACACTGTAGTGCTGTTGCGATCCTATGAGAACTTACAGGAGGCAGGTCATTAAACCTTTCTCCCTATGGGGCATGTTAAACTCTGCTTTCTGTAAAGGGCCATGTCTAGTTGGATTTAAAACTAAAATGCTGCTGCTTCACTGAACTAAAAATTGTACCTAGGGATAAAGAAAAACGTGGATAGAAAAGAAAAGCTTGACTGCGTGCTTACTTTCTATACTCTGCTTTTTTTTCTTCTGTATATCCCAATGAATGAGGGCAGATAGATATCATCCTGCCATCACTGAAATCTTTGAATTTTTAAAATAGAGATTATGATTTTCCTAACTCAGTGTTGCATCCTAACGTAGCACCACAAGCCCAGAAATATATCTGAGCTGTTTCCTAACTAAAAGATTTGCACAAAATCTGAGGTTTTTCTACTGACGTATCATGGATGATCTGGTTACAGTCTTAGAATCCCTCTTAGAATCCCTTGGTAGCTTTGGTGAGAATGATCTTGATTTGATTTTTAGTTACATATAAAAGGAATGGATGTCAAATGCCTGTGTGCTTCATGCCCTAAAAGGGTCAGTTTCAACAAAAAAGAAAGCAGTTATGACCAAAAATGGGAATGGTAATTGGTAAATGTTTCAGCACGCTTTACTATAATGTCCAAAAACCCACAGCAGAAAGTGAGTCATACTGGTTGGAAAGACAGCCTAGCTCTGAGAGGAAATGAATGCTATTACGAATAATAAATATATATAACAATTGGATGAAAGAGGAAGTTAATATAAATCAAAAACTGGAAATTGCAGAGAACTGATAAGGAAAGGACAGAAGGTGAAATTTATAGTCAGCAAAATTAAGAAAAATAAGAGGATTAAACACAAAAAGAGAAAGATAAATCCTGACAATTTTATTAGTCTGTTGCTGGATGGAAATAGTAGAATTGATCATGAGAATGCAGAAAAGGCAAACTTGTTCAATAAATATTTGTATTTGGGGAAGAGGGGAAGGAAGCCAGATGATGTAATATACTTTCCTTTCCAAGAGTAATTAAGGAGATTAAGTAACAGCTACCAGACTAGACATTTTTAAATCAGCAGGTCCCAATAACTTCCTTATTACAACCTGTCAGAACTACTCTCTTTGGCAATTTGACAATTAGGCCCTTTTTTCCAGTCACTTGATACTTTTTCATCTTTTCATGCACTGCTGCAGATATTGAGTGACCACTCAGCAGTTCTTTAGACCTCGTACATTATCCATTTAAATCTCCAATTAGTAGTACAACATCATTTCTTGATATGTTGTTTAGCACATCTCCTAGTGAGCTGTAAAACTCACCTTTCTCTTCATCCATCATACTTTCCTTGAGCTATAAAATTGCATGATAGTAGTCTTTGCATGCAGAAAAATGTGCTACAGTAATTTTTGTATTTGTTAGATTTCATTGTACTACTGCTTTTGTTGAGACCTCTATTAAAAATAATGTTTGGGAATTGAAAATAAATAGAAGCAGTTATTTGTTGTTATCCGCTTGGCTTTACATTCTTCTAATAGTTCCTTCTATACTTCATCATAGTAGTAAGTTGAGTGTTTCTAGAAATTTTGTTCAAGCTATTAAAGTTTCAGGATCAAAGGTAAGATTTACTGCTGAGACAATGAAGTTCTAGGTATCATTCTTGCTGCTGTGGTTGTTGTGATCCTTAACACTTTCTATGCTTTATATAACTTTCCCTTCAACTCTAAACTATATGTGATGAACAGTTCTTTCCCCCAAGCATGTTAGTGATAGTTTATTATTATGATATTAAGACATCTAGTATAATATTTCTTACGTCCTCAGCAAAGTTGTGGTTAAGGTGAGTTTCCCACAACCACGGAGCTTGCTTGGGACTCTTCCTGGCAAATGCTGACCATTGCAAAATACCTCTTTGTATCAGATTTCTTCATTACCAGGTCTCAAAATGGCCTGTCAAGATGAGGATGACATACCATACTAACCTTTCAGTATCAGATGGGAGAACACATGGTTGCTAGATACTGGAAAATATTGCAATACCTTAAAAGAATGGTATTTGGTGTTTACCGTTATCCAGAAAGTATTCTTAACACAAGTCTGTAAATAACTGGCAAAATGGCTGCAAGATTTTCTGGCAACAAGCAAGTAGAAGTGAAAAGAGAATGAAAATAACACCTCACTTTGTATGGTCGAGCTGAAAAGACAGTGATAGACAGCTGGCTTGTGTAGTTCTTACGCAGTCATATGTGTGTATGTTGGATTCACTGAAAAGTTAGATCTAGTAGCTTGTACTTCCTGTGTTTCAGTTTGTGCTCATTGCCTCTTGTCCTGTTGCTGGGCACCACGGAGAAGAGATTGGCCTCATCCTCTTGACACCCTCCCTTCAGATACTTGTACACGTTGATGAGATCGCCTCTCAATCTTCTCTTCTCCAGGCTGAACAGGCCCAGCTCTCGCAGTCTTTCTTCAGAGGAGAGATGCTCCCGTCCCCTCATCATCTTTGTAGCCCTCCGCTGGACTCTCTCCAGGAGCGCCATGTCTCTCTTGTACTGGGGAGCCCAGAACTGGACCCAGTACTCCAGGTGAGGCCTCCCCAGGGCTGAGGAGAGGGGCAGGATCACCTCCCTCGACCTGCTGGCAAGACTCTGCCTAATGCACCCCAGCATACCACTGGCCTTCTTGGCCACAAGAGCACATTGTTGGCTCATGGTTAACTTGTCGTCTACCAGGACACCCATACCTCCATACTTCCTTCCACCTACATACTCCCTTTTCATATCCTAAATATAAATACATTCTTAGAAATCTTTCAGATTAAATTAATTGTTCTTCCTCATTTTTGCCACCCTCTCTCAGACTTCTTCCATCCTTTCTACCTTCCCATTCTGTCAATCATTAATTCCTCCAGAAAGAAGTTTTGGGCTTACTTCCACCAGACCTCAGGCTGCTTCCTGCTGTTTAAATATCCATGTACCTTGTATATGATATCTTATCTGGTCAGATGAGAAAAAGGAATCAGATGATGACTTCTGTAATACATGCTTAAGCTTTAAACTGACTGCTTGACACTGAGAGGTGTAGTATCTGAAAAGGCTTGGTTGAGAAATACTGAATACCAAATCATACAGTCACATATTTGGGATTAATTTATGCTGCACATTACTGACTCCTGTTGAGACTAGACATGATAGTAGTCAATCACTTTGGGGAAGTTATCCACAAGCTCTTACAACAGCCAGGTGATTTATTCAGCTTCTTTAGTTATCAGTGTGGCAGAAATTATATATTTTTTAAAATAGGTTTTAGTGACTGGCTGTTCTCACAACTATTCATTTACTCAGGCTTGGGACTGTCACCAAGAGTGATATGATACTTAGTGATAGTTATGTAAAGAAGAGAAAATCAATAATAAGGTCATCTTCAACGTAAAAGGATAAAGCATAAGAAAGTCCTGGAGCTAGAACGTAGGCTTAGACAAATTTACTTTAGAAATAATATGCAGGATGGGTGGATTAGTTAGCCACGTGAAAAAATGCAATTCTATAATTTTTAAAAATTATTGTTATTTTTAGAAGAATGCTTTAATTCAAACAAGAATTAACTTTGTCCTGTGTTATAGTGGAGGTCAGACTAGACGATGTTCATATCTGGCCTTATCTGTGAAGGTACCTCAGTATATCTATTTCCTTTACAGTATGAGTGGTTTTGCTTACTAGTTTACATTCTGGTGAACAGATTCCTCTTGCTTGCCAGAGAGACAAGGGCCTTTCATTTTAGAATTTTTAAAAGATTTTCATCAAATTCAATTATGTGAAGGCACATATCAAGTAGTGTCTCAGAACAAAGTATGTATTTTCATTTATGCCGTATTTATGTATTTATTCATTTATGTATGAAGTATGTATTTATTCATTTAGCTACACAGATGCTACTTGTAGATATTAGAACTTCAGGTATATTCAAATAAGAGGGGCAGCTTGTTCTGTATTTGATCAAACATCTGCTCTCTTCATCTGTCTGAATGAATTTCACCCCCTCCCTTCCCTGTTTTTCCATTTGTCACATTAAAAAAGTTCCCCAAAATAATGCTTCCTTTCTTTCTAGAAACTAGACCTTCATTTCTGGTGAGAGGCAGAAGAACAGATTTGCATTGGTCCTTTCTTAAGTAGTGTCGCCAGAATAAGACCAGGAATTCTGAAAGTGTTTAGCAGTAGAATGAGAAAATGCAAGAATAAATATATCCAGTTTTTGTTAATATAAACATCTCTGCAGTGTTTATTCACTCCTTTAGGGGAAGAATAGAGAAGGACTTTTTACTTTTGTTTGCACTGCAGATCTGTTGTGCAAATGAGATCTGTCATGCACTCTGTATTAGTTCTGTGTACACGATAGTCACTGTTGCAGAAAGCTCATCAGCAGAAGGGCAAAAGAAACGTATTCAGTATAATACCAACTATGCTTTAATTAGGAAGTGTACAGTAAGGATAATCAGAAATAGAATAGTCTTATTCCTGCTGTAAACTTTATTTTAAATATCCAATGGCTTCTAAGGAGAAGATACCGTATGCTACAGAGCCCACCTTTATCACATGACATTCTAGAGTTGATGCTGAAGAGGTATAATACATCATAGATTTGCTTGGTATCACAGCTGCTTAAAAGATGTTCAGTTGCATCATTCAGATGCAAGGTAAGAATACTAGGTACCAGGTAAGAATATTTTTACCTTGAATGGAATTTGTATTCTTGTCTCAGGCATGTTATCTAGTACCATTCAGATAACTTTCAAAAGGATGTTGGTAAGAAAAGTAGCAGATGTTTACTGCGTGTTTGCCCTTTTATCTTTTGCTATTTTAGAGTGAAGGGTTAGCTTAAAGCTTTTACTGTGGTCTGTGGTGCGAAGAAGACTGGTTTCAGATTTCTATTCTGATTGGAATTTCCATTTCCCCCTATTTGTAGACGTGAATATTTCAACACAATAATCCAATCAGAAGGTGGTGAAGTTATTTATAACTGGCAGCCTATCGTTTTCTACCAGTATGAGACTGAAATGGTGAAAAGTATTGCTACAAGACTCAGGAACAAGAAAGCTTACTGTCAGCAGGGATTCAGAGTGACTAATTATAGATGTATGCCTTTAACCTAAGGAGATTATACTATGACTGCCCTTCCAAAGGCTTTCCTCTGCATGCTGAGGTTGCCTCAGTCTTGCTTAGTTTCAGCTATTCATTTATAAATTCCACTCAGGCACTGGTAACTTTGTGGGTTTTGAACCTCTGCTGATGAATCCAGAGCTGTGCATCGTCACTTACACTTGAACTTTGAAAGTTTAGTAGATTCACTCAGTTTAACTTAAATTACCTGGTCAGGGAGTGAGATCAAAGCTAGTGTGCTTGCTCATCCAGCTTTCCATGTCCATATTGCTCTCAGCTGCAGGCCCATAACTGAGCTGCAGGTGTCCAAGCTGAACTCGGAACAACTGTAGATCCCTTCTGCTCTTGTGGTGGATTGTGCTGAGATATTTCTAATAAAGTGCCATGGTAAGGGATGATGATGATACAGGGCAAATGGACTACGAAGAGATGATCAGGCCCAGAGTAATGTGCATGTAGTCTGCAGGCACTGTAGCTACAAACTTAGGTACATACTGACCTTTCTTCCAGGGTCGTCTGAAGATGGTGTTTGAATACAGGATTGGGTCTGTATGCTGAGATACAAGACATACTTAGATTTGGCTGTAAATCCGAGAGTGTGTGAGGGCATTTGAAGTGTTGGGGGGGGGGAAGGGGGAAGGAGGAGAGCAAAATTTATCTTGCTCCTCTTTGAGAGGCACTAATGAAAAGAAAAAAAAAAAAGTATTCAGACAGCAGTTAAATAGGTCATTGGGGCACGAAGACCCACTCATTCTGAGGGTGGGGAAGGACTGACTCTGAAAGATTAGACCTGTTTCATAGACTTTTTGTCAGACTTGATGCTGTGTCATCAGGTCCACATTTATATACAGCAATCCAGTGCAATATGGCCAGTTCTGTCAGCTTTTTGGGACTTAATTGAGAGGGCACTCTTTCCCACACTTATCTCTGTGTTCTTATTCCTGCATTGCCTGCAATAAACCTAGCTGCTCAGCAAGATGCCCAGCTGTGGCACCAACTGATGCAGGTTTTTAGAGGGTTGCAGTTTTGCAGGAGAAAGGTATGCCTGGACAGGGTTTGAAAATACTGTACAAATGTACAGTTGCAATTTTCCATCATTTTCACAGCGCTACTCACACACATATGCACTTTAACAGCAAAACACAAATATGAATGTTAGTGAATGATCTTGATATCGACACTTATAGGATTATTTATTTCTTCAGGGGTAGTTTTACTATTAGGAATCATTATCTGAGAAGAAAGCAAATGTATTAAAAAATGTATTGAAAAAAAAGATAAATAAGAAGTCTTCTTTGGAATAACTGGAAAAGAAGTGCTATGTATTTTTTTTTTTTTTTGTAGTTTAGCATTTGCATCCTCTAGGGCACAAAGAAAAGCATCTGTTATGGGGTGGGGGGAAGCCCACTGTGCCATCAATATACTTAGCAAGTATTTTCTGAAATGTATAATCTGAGCTCTGTGCAAGTAAAGGTAAAAGAAACCCTATGTAACTATCGCCTAGTACGTGTATCTTTAATTGTCACTAGAGAATGTAAATAGGGTTGGCAGCATTTTATAATATAAACGTTTCAGCTTGTGATTTTTAAAACCTTTTTCCTGGCTAACTTTAAATGTGTCAAACTTTGTTTGAATTGAAACTCAATGATGTGCTGGATTTCTGCCTCAGCCTTTATTTATATAGAAAACTTCAGTCAAACCAATTCTGATGTTTCAGACAATGAAATTAAAGGAAAGGTTATTACTTTACGTATATTGGGAGATTTCTCATCTATAAAAAGTTCCTGTACCTCCTAATTTGATTAGGTATTAGCACAGTTATACTGCACTTGGAATTCATGTTCATCCCTGAACATGAATTGGCTGCATGTGAATTCATGTAATCCACGTTGCACTGCTGTGCAAGGTACACTCAGATCTGTCTTGGAAACTCCTTACACCAGTTCACTGTGCTGTGTAGGCCTTCCTGCTGGTCAATGTGTCCATGGTGGGCTATGCTCTCTCACATGATGTTTAGCTGTCTTTTCCAGTCATGTTTCAGCAGCTTTAGCCAAGGAGGGTGACCTAGTACCGTATGACTTAGAGGTGTCAGGGAAAACTTTTTTTTCGCTGCAATATGTTTGTTCAGGGAAGTAGAAATAATTTGTGAGAATGGGATTACAAAGAATCCTGACAGAACCCAGGCTTATTTTTTGACAGAATAGCACTTACCTGAGTCCCTACCAGTGTCCTGCCTGATGTGTTAGTGGGAAGCCAAGAAGTTTGGAAGATCAGTTTGCAGGCTCGGCAGCCTGGGCTTTAAAGCCCACTTGTGGTAGCCGAATAGCAAGCCACTGAGGAACCTACAGCTGCTGGAAAGGCACTTGGTTGCAAACTGTAGCCCTCCTGCTCCCTTTCTTGGCCAGGTCTTGGCTTCACTTGCTCTCTCGGGCTCTTTAGAAGAGAGTCAGTTCTCCTGTGCTATGCTGGGTCCACTGCTTAATGCGGCATGCAGGAGGGGATCTGGAGAGCAGAACAGCTAGTGCTGAGGACTTGATGTCTCCACTACATGTTTTGCATTACAGGTTTTGCTTTGGATTATTCTTGTCTGGATCCAATGGACTCAAAGTCCCCTAGCAGTTGGAGCGCATTAGGTGTGCTCTTGGGAAGTGTTTTCTGGTTTACTTCCATCTCAGAGGAGTACAGTATGAGTATCATGACCTCTCTGTGGTGAACATAAAAGCGAATCAAGGAGATTCATTTCAAAAGCAAACTATGGATCTGAACAGAAAAACTGATACATATTTACCCCTTGACTACCTTTTCTGCATTCCAGAAGGAAGTCTCTGATGCAGAAGACTTCTGAGTGATTTGCAGCACTATTACTGCTTAGAAAACAGAGGTGACTTCATTTTTCTGCGGTGTCAAATTCTTTGGACCACAGGAGGGTTTATAAGATTCACTAATATGCAGAATAAAAGCATAATAAAAAAAATATGCAGGGCTTGTCTTAAGTCCTTAAAAAAAGAAAAAAACAGTTCATCAAATAGTAGTGTTCAGAGTGTAAGTTTTAAAGGGACAGGAAAAAGGCATCTACCTATCTCTGTATTAGGTCTTTGCCAAGTTCCTTATTCCTGTTCCAAACACCAAAGGCAGTAAAATATGTCAGAGATGATTAGGGTGGGGGAGAGGATTTGTTGCTGGCAATACTATTTCTCTAACAGTGTTCTCCAGCAGCTGAACCATGTTGGCTTAAATTCTGAAACTAAAATAAAGCAGCCTAAGGTAAAGATAAAGCATAGGAAAAAATGGCTGTAAACAAACCATTTGGAAAAGTTACAAGCCACTGCCAAGAGGGCCTTATGATAGAGAAAATTTGACAACCTCTTTAAATATTTTTATGACATTAACCAGATATCACAGTAGGTAGCATCGTTAGAAAATATTTTTAGATATCTAGTACAGTGATTGGGTTGCTTCATCTTTTAAGGTCGTAATAAATGTGAGGAAGCTACAATCTGAAATTGGATTTTAGAAAAGGCACTCGTTACCTGTTTCTCCTATCTTGTCATGATGCTCCCTGACATTCGAGATAAGGCCTTCTGGCAGACATTTTTCCACGTGCTGTTACATATGGAACCTGTCTTTGCTTTAAATGCTTACAGCCCTGCCCACAAAGTGACCCACTTAAGATGAAATAGCCAGTACCTGATAATTGCTATTTCAGTGCCTTTTCTACTGCCACTCACAAAGTCTTTCAGAAAGTCAGCATCCAAATGCCCAGTTCTTTACTTGAAACATTGCAATTGTTTCTCCTCATTTATTAGTATATGGAGTCTTTAGCCATTCATTCTCAGAAAAATGCCTAGTTTTATTGATATGCTTCATGTTAAAGAGACGTGAGATTGGACGTTCAATGATAATCTGTCTGTGAACATAAATAAACTTATTAATTTTTTTTAAAGCAAGTTAGTATCTCAAATCTGACTTTCCCCACCCCTTCCTCTTATTTGCCACTTAGGCTGAAACTTTCACTCAGGTTGGAGAGGTCAAGTTCTGGCAGGAAGCTGACCACCTGCCAGAACTGTAGGAAATAAAGAAATCTTCTTTATAATCCCCTCCCCCAGGAAACCACTGATTTTCCTCAGGAGTGCCAAGCTAATTGCAGCAGCAGTTTGCTTTCTGCTTTCTCAAACTACATATTCTTGTATCTTTCTGCAGACTTGAAGACTCGTACTGCCGTGGAGAACAAATGAGCAGTGTTACTGTCCTTCCCCCAGTCTCCAGCACCTTCCTGCTCACGTTGTTCCAGTCCTGGGCTCTGCCTTTCAACCCAGCAATGTTCAGCAGCAGCACAATGCACATTGCAAAGTAAAGTCTAAGTTGATTTTGTAAAGAAAAGAGATTCCTTTTTTATTGTCTTTAAACTAGGCCAACTTCAGTGTTCGGAATCTAGCAAATAGAAGAATCCATTGTAATGTTATTTTTGAAAAGGAGGTCAGACATAGCCCACATCTCTTGGCGGCCTTCTACATATGAAATTTCTGGCTGTGCTCTACTTAGAGAGAATGAGAGCTCCCCCTACCTAAATCAGGCAGCACAAGACCTTACAAACTGCCTCTAAAAGTTGGTTTGGACTTATGTTCCAAGGCAGTATGTGATACCAAAACCAGAGGTACCCAGAACTGGGCCTTGTATATGTATGATCTTATTTCTATGCCAATTCTAACAATGTCTACAGATCTTAAGAAAATATCTATTATTTTCCAGAAAGCTTAGTCAAGATGGTTTTTCCAAGAAGAAGTATAGGCAGTTTTCCCTTTTGGGACATAGAGAACAAGACATGTTTCAGAAGTAGAAAAATATCTTACATGGAGCAGTTCTGGATGGACTAGGACATGTACTAGATCATCTTTTTCTTTGTTAATTTGCAAGATCAAGTTACTAGTGCTCCTTATAGTATTTTTTTGACTGCCTCTCTTGTGGTGACTTTCTTTTCTGCTCCAGGATTAATGCTACAGATATTGACACTTTTGAAATGACTGTAGATGTAGGAAAGGTAGATGTGGGGAAACAGGGAAATGTGAGTGATCTTAAAACAGAACTTGAATCTGGAAAATGATATTTTGAAAAGAATTTTGTTTTGTGGTGCAAGAAAAGAGTATGTTGTTGTGACTTAAAGCCAGACTAAGCAGTTAATTGTTTACACTCATGTTAAGTTCAAAGCTGCTCTCTAGCAATGCCCACTCATCTGATACCCTGGGAATAGCTAAACTTTTACCTCTGACAAAATTTACCAGGTGACTGAAGATGTGCTCCTGGGCATACTCAGAACTGTCATCTCCCGGATCGTACCTCAGCCTGACTCGGATTCAGAAAGTGGGTATTTTTTCTGCCTACATTTTCTGGAGTGCTTAATGTGGTAAAATTCTCTGTACACTCTATGGACAACTTTGGATCTGCACAGAAACCTGCTGAAGTTATGGGGAGGAGAGACTGAGGAGGCCCTAGAGAGAAAGTCTGTAGATCTTTGCTTATAACTTACACCAGATATATTTATTGAGAGGCATAGAAACACACTGAGTCTGTCTTGTTTATGACCTTGATGCATTCATTCTCCAATTTGACCTGTTGCAGAGATGCTATTTTTGCAGTATGCCAGCCAAAAACCTTCATTTTGAAGGAATTATCAGGTGTCTTACTTTAGCAGCTTAAATACTGATGTTGCTTTCTCTAGCAAATAGACGATTGCCAATTCTTTTGAATAAGGTCCCTGTTCCCACCCATCTTGCAGCCACAATGCAACAAGCCAGTGGAATAAAAGCCTAATAGTAATCTGCTATATCCTGCAACTAGACTTTGTTTATTCTCCTTTTAGCTTGTGTAACTACAAATTATTATTGATCATAAAATTCTCACTTCTCTGTTAGTGCATCAATATTCACATCTTTTTATTTCCTTGCACATTTATTAGACAGTGGCAGAGCATATTAAAGTGCTTTACCCAAAAAAGAAAGAGTGAATATTAGCCTGCAGTTATGCTTCTAAATTCTCAGGAAAAAATCAAAGAAAATGAATATTTGTTAATAAGGAAGTTATTAAAAAATAACTTAATTAAGTTCTCTTTAAGAATTTGTGTGTTGTCTTGTATGTTTCAGGAGCATTTCATAAGTTAGGACTAACTCTCACTGCATGCAAACACTAGAGAAGTTTTAATGGTCTGGATAATTTTCAGAAGAAAATTAAAGAAACCATTTTCCTCATGGCTATCAATCTCATGGCTCTCCAAGCCCAAGCTATGCTTTTCTTCTCCCTTCCAGCATACTAATGTGCTACCAATTTACAGGAGAGTAATTGCACTTTCGTGCCCCTGACTTTTCATGCATTCCATTTTAGACAGCTGAATGGCTATTTTCATTGATAAGGCAAGAATTTAGAAGGCTCTCAGAAAACCCTCCCGTTGACCTTTTATTTTTCTTACTTCACCTAAATGTCTAACTAAAGAGAAGCTAGAAATGTATTTTCTAACAAATTAAATGCTGTGACATCATTAGGCCTTTGAGTTTAGTGGCTCTGAGTTTTAATTAAATGTCACACAAATACCATTCAATTCTGCCAATAAAAACAATGTTATTTGCAGAAAACCTCAGCATTTAACCACTCTACTTTGCTTACTTTCTTTCTGCCTAGTGATACATGGTGACATGTAATTCCATTTCAGAATAATTCCACTGAGTATTCTAAGAACAAAACAATCACTGTGTTGTGCACCTTAAGACCCTGTGGGTATCATACGGTGACTTGGAAGCTTTTTATCATGGTACTATTTAGTTAAAACTGAAATTTTGTAGTATCTACCGTCAACTCTTTGGTGCTGTATAGTGTATCCACTTTCAGGGAGATTTCTAATATCCCATTTCCTTGCCAAATGACATAGGTGTCTCCCAGAGAAATGAATGGGAATGATTTCTATCTTACCATGCTCTGAGCATGTTGTTAGATAAGTGCCACTTGCAAAATTTCTTCTGCCTTCTGGTGTAGCTTTACTCATTGCTGGAGATGACTTGTTGGACTGGGAGCACTTCTTATCTGAGTGACTATGTTAATTCCTATGTTAATTATATAGTTAGAAGTCATTGCAGTTGGTCATTAAGAGGAGTTCGGAAACAGGTTTGTGTAAGCATTAGGAGGAGTGACACTTGTGATGAGGAAAATTTGATTTTGTCAAGTAATGACCAACTCTAATGGAGTTCATGCTGTTCATTAATATGCAGTAGATCCAGAATTAGTCACTGTCACAATCCGACTTTATAGAAACCCATTTTTCTTTCTTTTTTTTTATTATTTTTTCCCCCTTTAGTGATGGCTTTTTCGTCATATGGAATAATACTGTATTGCTTTTGATGTTAGCCGAGGACGCTGGCTTTTACCTAACTTGCTCAATAGCATTACATTAAAGGCATGACCTAATGGAGGTCAAATAAGCCTAGCAGAGCTTAACAATTGCTTAAGGTCAGTTATTTTTCACTTGATCACTTGCGCTAATCTTTGAAGGCCAATTAATAGATATATTTGATTCCTGTACTTCATTGGCTGGCTGATCAGTACAAAACAAAGCACAGAGGAAGCAAATTTTTTTACAATGATTGAAGGCATGCTTCAGCTCTCAGTTGCTGTGGTATAATGCCATTAATTTCAGTGCATTTTCTCCCAGTTCATCCCAGTGTAGGTGAAATGTATATAATATTCTAGCGGTATCCAGCTTTCAAGTATCCCTCCTCATCTGTACATCTCTAAGCACTTTAAAACAAATGACTGTCTTTATTCTCTAAATTTTATGTTAAACTTTCATAGGTTTTCCATGGTAGGGCCTTGGTTATCAAAGGGTTACCTGGGTTCTGCCAATCCCCACATGAATATAGGGTGCCTCAACTCTAGAGTCTCCCCTGTGCACAGTTCTCCAATAAAACAGTGATACAGTTAAAGGCTACAAACAAGACTGTAGCACGCTACAGTGAAGGCAGGGAAGTAAATAAACTGAATCCTCCAAAACTGTACCAGATAAAAAAGATATGCCATGTAGAAAAAGTAGGGAAATTTATTGACAGTGGGCAAAATGAGACAGAGTTGAACCCACCGTGCAAAGACCCTAAGCACTTTTGCCTTTTGTATTGAGTTTCAAGTTTCCTTAAAAAGCCCATCCCATTCCTATGGGATCCTGAGATCACTGGTCCAATTTAAGCACGTCGCAAAGGGGTAGAGGTCTTACAGAGAGTGCATCATGGGGAGCTGGATATGAGCCAGTTCAGACCAGTTGGCCTACAGCCCGTGTTCTCTTCTTGCTGTGATTCAAACAGTATGAATAGACACAGACTGCCCTACCCCTATTTGGATTAATCCCAAAGGGACACAGAGTACCGATTAGGTGAGAATTAAATAACTTGGTTTCAGAAAGCGTTGACTACAATATTTATAAATGTGTGTACGTGTGTGTAGGCATACACAGGGTTTAGAAAGCCACTTATCTGACTGTGCAGTTCCCTTTTCCATGGCTACTCTTCCATATAGTAGGTGGGACAGTCTCAAAAGGTAAATCATACTTTCAACAACCTTCTCAAAGACTTGGCATAGTCTTAATTCTCATTATAATTCACGTACCATAGAAGGGCTGAATTGGAAAACTCATAACAAAACATATTGACATTTCAAGCCTTCTTCACCCACATTATTTACGGTTTCCTGCCTTGCTGAGTTTTATTGAAACTCTTATTTTGCTCTTTTGTTGAGCATCTGAAAACCAATGGGCTGAAAAATACACTATCTTTGCTCTCTGTAATTAGCTCTTAAAAGACTGCAATTCCCACTAAAATATTTTTACATATGGAAAAGAAATTTATTAAAAATGTAATGAAAGCTTTGTAAGTACATTCTTGTTTGCAAAATCAGGAAGAGGTTATGGCATAAGACCTTTGAAATAAAATTTCTCTCTTAAACTAAGCATAAGCTTTATAAAGAGTAACCACAGCCTGTCCATTGGACGTAGTTTTCCATGGCTGCAATACAATTGGGTGTCAAGACTCAGTTTGCTGTTCCCCAAGCACCAAAAACCTGCCCTAGTGCTGGACTATCCAGCCATGAGAGGATTTGTTCCCTGCGGAGAAATGATGCAGTAGTAGGAAGCTGCTGTTATGATTATATATAGCTTTTTCTCCTCTTAGTCCCTAGCAGTGCTTGAAAGCATTGCTGTAGATGACCTGGAACCCAGGTGCTAAATAGTTTCTAGAATTATGATTCTAAGAAATTATGATGAAACCTCCTTGGGTCTCACTACATTTTGGCTACTCTGAAAGAGCAATGTTCAGTGTTGCATCTTGCAAGTGTTTTTGGCGTCATGAAAATTACACGTGTGCCAGAATGTGTTGAAGCCTACATCCTCCATTTGGCAGTATGCTATTGTACTGCCAGATAGGCTTACAAAGGTCAACTGTTGTCCACCTGGCAGAGCCACACAAGCAGGAAAGGACTGGGTGAGGATCATGTGGTGCTCATGAGCTGGAATGTAGAACGAAGTCTAAACTGGGGAATAAACAGGGACTTCAAAAAGTGTGAAGTGGAAAAGACCTACCAGGAAAATATTTTTTAACATTTCAGTTCTGTAGCTTAACTGGGGAATTCATTGCTGCAGGAAGCTGTAGAGGTTTAGAATTTAGCAAGGTTTATAAAAGGGTCTGGATATTTATCTAAAAATGCCCCTCAAGATATCAATAAAATCAGCCTGTTTCGGAGTCAAGCTTTTTTCTGTTCCTATGAGCAATCAGCCTGAGACATGTAGCTGTAGGGCTGGAAAGGACCTTGAAGGTTACCAGGTTCAGGCCTTTTCTGTCACTTTTGAGAATATTTGAATACGTTTTGCTTGAAATGGCAGACCTTCATTTCAAAACTACTTCTATTTGACCACTCTTTTCCGATGGAAAGAAACTTTAGAACCCACTTTCAAACATATCTTCTAATTTTTTAAATATGTAAATTCCTTGGATCATTACACTCGTATATTTTCATTACTTAACAGAGAAGAGAGATTATCTCACATTTATCAGGTATGTCTTTCTTCAACCTTCCTCTGCAGCATATGTTTCTAGCTATTGAACAGTACCGAGGCATTAACGGCCTGAGCTAGTATGGCAGATTTTTTGTTAGTGCCAAGTTAAAGCTGCCTTTGTCAGATCCAGTCTGCACTGGGCAACTAGCTCATCCCTGAATCAGTCCAGATTTAGTGGCCTGCATGGATGGTCCAACAACTTAAACTGATAGAGAAACTGACTCCATATTGTCTAGTGTCTGAAATAACATTCATAAATGTTCAATAATAAATATTTAATGGAAGGCTGGAAAAAAAGTTTCATTTGATGGACTGAAAATATATGTGCTACCTTGTTCTTGCCATCTTCATTTTAAATCATCCAGTTCAATCAGAGATTACAGAATATTGCTTCCATCCTAGGGCTGGAGTTAAAAAGCTGGTGGTCTCAGTCGGCTTTCTAACAAATAGCCTTATGTGTTTCCAAAACCACCATTACCTTATGCACTATCATCAGCAACTTTGGTAGGGAAGCCAAAGGATAAAAAGACTACAAATAGTCCTTTAAGCCTTTTGGTATTTCTTCTAGTGCAGATCAGATAATGACTCTGAAAAGTAGGTTGGCACTGTTAGTATTACACATAGGAAAAGATTTTCTCTTAGAGATTTAACATAAATTAACTCTGAAGATAACGCAAGCATGCTGATAAAATTTATAGATAAACAGAAACAGCCAAAGAATTCAATATAACATTCTTGAAGTTAACCTTAAGTCAGGTCAAAATAAAATGAGACATTTAAAAAAAGGAAATAAAACTAGTACAGCTGTTGTTTAAATAACTTCCTATTAATTTAAGAATGCTTTCTTTAGAAATAAAATTTCAATCAAGCCATTTGATTGAAATTTCAGGCTGCTTTTATGCAGTAGTGTATTTTTATTATATGTCCATGTTTACTGTTTACTGATCTGAGCTACTATCTGCAAAACATCATACTTGATAGAGACAAATGATAAGCCACTGTTTTCTGAGAGATTTGTAGCATTTTGTAGTGCCTGTAATCATATATTGTATTAAAGTAGACAGATAACACTTGTGCAGACTAAAGTTAATACAAAAGTGGTAGACTGTGCTACTTTAAAGAAAAATCTGCTTTGAAAAGGTTGTCAAGAAGCCTTTAGATGTGAGGAGGAGTCCAGCTGACTAATGGCACCTTGGGCTGTGATCCAGTGTTGGCTGAATATGAGCAGGAAGGGTTCGCACTAGTATACCAGACTTTTGGACGTCTTTTTAGGAGCACGGACCTGAAGTGAAGAGCTGGGTCTGAGTGCTGAACTGTGAGTTACATTTGGATCCTGACTTAATGGTCCCAGGCTCAGGGTCCTCTTCAACAATCATGTATTATTTATCTTGTAGTAATGGCAAGAGTGTTATCAGCCTAGTACTGCGCCCCATACTGCTTCTCATTATACAAACATATAATAAAACAAATTGTATGCTGGTGAAAAATTTAGCAAAGGTCTCTCACATGTGGCATTGCATGTAGAACAGAAACACATCCACAGAAATATTGTGTTTGCGTTTGAGTGTTTGCTCATTCAAGACCGAAGCGAAAGCCTGCCATCAAACCAGCCATTTTAAGTCTTGCTGTTGAGTGTTTTATTTTGTTTTGTTTTGTTTTTTTAAAGTTTGGAAGGATTTTAATCTGTGAAAAATATTAGTAGTAAAACTGAAGATTTTACCTGTTGAAATATGTCATGATCTATCAGCAGTTGATAGTCCAGGATGCTATATCCAGCCTAGGCTAAAATAGTACGAGTTACAGCTGTCCAGGTTCTCTTTAAGGTTGTTTTTTTCCTGACATTGAATCCAAACTCTCTTTCAGTGTTTTTTTTTCCCCTTGTCTCTCATTACGCTTCATAATCCCTTTCTTTAACAAATTAAAGATAAATTTCCTAAGGGACCAGCAGCAGCCTGTTACTCTTGCAGAACTGTATGAATTATAACTTATGTGATGCAACCAACCAGCTACCAGGGGTTTTCAAGTAGCATCTCTGTACTTTCTGTCACTTGGAGCTGTTTTCACTTCAATGCATTAGGCAAACTGTGGACAATTTAAAACTTAGCTAAAGTAATTTCCCAGATTTCTCTTTATTATAATTTTTGATAGATGTGATGGTGTGCTGATTAATCTAGTGGCCTGGCATGAAGAAGGTTGAAGTTCAATCCTTAAATTTGCCACATTTTAATTAGTTAATTGCTGCACGTTAGTTCCCTTGCCTTTGTCTGCCTGAGTGTTCCCAAAGCACAGATTTTTCCCTGCTGAATATATAGACTGCTCAAAGAGGTGTTTTTTCCTATAATAAAAATACCTTTGTAGAATTAGGGTAAAGTCTTGACCTGGTGCTAGTCAGCTTATTATTTATTTTCTAATTGATTTTTTGGGGCCAAAATTTTATCTGCTTCTACTGATTTTGCTTTATATCTTAACAGTTGGATTTTCAGATTCCTATTTTAGCTGCTTAATCTCTAACCCGATGTATCTGTTTTGTCAGGTTTTAAGAGCTGATAGCTATGCCACTTTATCCAATTCGGATTGAAGTGTAAATGCGTTTTTCATCTTCTACAGCTGTCTGTGCATCTAGTCACTTTGTGCTCAAGACTGCTACAGCAAACAATAAAATTGTGTGCTGCTAAATTGTGATGTTTTTAGCTGCTTCGTAACAATAGGAAAGTGCTTCCATTCTGCTTTTTATAGGCTGCATCTTTTTCCCCAGTAAGTAATTTATTGATCTTTAAAGGAATTTGTTTTGCTGTATATTTTTACCACCTACTTTATGCAAGGACTGTGCTGGTGGGTTGTTTGTTACTGTCACAGAGAATCCTAATGCAGATTGTTCCATTACCAGTTTAAGTTAGGGAATAAGCTATGTTTTTATACATCTGCGTATTAATCCAATAAGCCCAACTGTGGAGATGAATTATGGTCTGATGCTGATTATTCTGGCAGCCTTTTGACAAACCTTCATTGCTGCCTTTGTGCTGGGAAGAGTGGTTTGTGAATGATGATTAAATATCTAAATTCATGTTGTGCAGTAGGAGGATGGGAATGTTTTGTTTTCTGTGTCTGAGGGCTCCCTAGTATGCCAGTCAGATTTAACTGCTACTTCTCTCAAGAATGCCGAAAAGTAGACAGTAAATTAGAAGTATCCCTCAGTATCCTAGTGAGATAAATCTGAGCCATACTGCTTCTGCCAACATTGGTTGCTTTAGTAGTCTGCAGCGATTGCTTAAGATATTGTTTCCTTTTGTTCCACAGATCTTCATCCTGCACAGTGGGTGTGGGGATTCTCCCTGCTAATAATAATAGTGTGGGTTCTAATTCAGGTCTGAGTGGACCCTAGTGTGCACCTGAGCGTATGGACACACTGTGCACAGTGACAGATTCTGATACAACAACTTGTTTCCAGAAGTATATTCTTCTGCTCTTCCTAAAGTCATTAGTCTGAAGACCATGTCTCCCATGGTTTTACAGCTTGGTTCAGTCAGAAATACTTGCATTTTTCATTTGAGGGAATGGTTGCATTTTCTCTATAGGTGTACCTCCTCATAACATCCGTAGCATTGATTCTCTCATTTATACCCGCGTTACTCAAAAGTGATTGCACTGCATGCAGGTACTCCTTTTATTCTAAAAGAAGGGTAGGATTAGCAACTTTATTTTTATTATATGTCAGAGGAAAATTTATGGTTTTGCAGTGTGTATAATTTAGAGTGCAAAAGGACTTTTGCATCTGAGTTATGCTGTCTTGTACTTCTTGCATCTGCTTAATCTTGGCAGCTATGTCTCAAAAATCTATGTTCGCTTTCTTGGTACATGAAAAGTGAAAGAATTAATCATATGTAACAATACTAGGAATTATGTGACAGTGAAAGCAAGAATTCCACCTAAATTAAGCATAGTATAATGCACACTTTGTGTTGGTTTAGTATGTATGCTAATGTCACTTGTACTCAGGCTCCATTAGATGTGATAGCAAACCTCTTAGATGCCCCAGACCAGATTGAAAGATAGCGTATAAAGTGGGCAACTTCTATGTAAACTTCTACTTCCACTAGCTTCTGCTAGTGCTTATGTACTCTACAGTAACGTTTAAGAGAGTTACAGATTGTTTAATTTATACACACTGGAGCAGAAAGGATAACAGTCATTGTAGTTGAAAAAATATTAGGTCATATGTTAGGAGTTATTGGGAAAGGAATAAAAAATACAAAAAAAAATTGTATCAATCTGCGGGCCTACATTTTCAGAAACGTATGTTATTCGTTTTCCTGTTTGAAGAAAAAAGAAATGAGAAAGTTACGGAGAAGAGAAACAAGAATGATCGAAGATGTTAAATGATTTCTGTTTGAGGATTAATTAAATAAGATAGTAGTATGCCTCAGGCTGGGAAAGAAATGATTGAGGGGATATGATGAAGGCTTATAAAATTCTGAGCAACTGGGAATGATTGCTCTCTGTCTCTTCCAATGCAAGAACCTACCATTATCAGTTAAAACTAGTAGTTAATAGGGTTCAAAACAAACAGGAAAAGATAATCTACAATTCAGTGTTACATGGAGAGGTAATTACTTGCCCCCAGGCAAATATGACACAGATTTAAAAAGTGACTGAGCAGATTAGTGGAAAAAAAACAAACTATTAAGGTCTATGCAGTACAAGGATGCCACCCCTGCCTTGGGAAATCCTTGAGCTACAGATCTCCATAATTGAAAAGTATTCTGGGGAAGAAGCACATAATGCCTGGCCTGTTGCTTACGCATCTATTCCTGGTCACCTTTTCCTTTAAGTACATTTGTCTGTTTTTGCAGTTTTAAAATCACACATCTATGTTTCTTTACCACATAGAAGGGTGGAAATAAGTAACACAAAGTGCATCTGTGTATACAGAAACCAAAATGATATAAAGGTACTTTTTCCTGCGTTCTATTTCTGTAGTGCATTACTGACAAAATACAAATATTTCTGTAACAATAATCTCAACTGAGTGCAAGTATCAGTGACTTATCCTTTGCTAATATGTATCAGATTACTTTCTATGGGTAAACATTTTACAGGTAACTGAATTGACTAGTTTATTATAGCACAGAAAATGCAAGTAGATAACATTTTCTTAAGCAGTGTCTATTCAAGTAGCTTAGATTAAAAAACAGATAAAACTGCTTTATTTTGTATATGGCTAAAATGTCAACTTTCTCTCTTTTTGTTTAGCTTCTTCTCAATTTCTGGTTCCTGCAGGCAAGCAATCAAGAAACCTATACTTCTTGTGTTGAGTAACATCTCTGCTTACTTCCCTTTGTCACAGATAGCATGAGAGCTGTAACTTGAAGATGCTTTCTCACTCGGCTGGAGGCTTCCTTTATGGCACATCAAAGTCAGAGGGATATTCTGCTCAGCAGTGCTCAGTCACTGCAGAAATGCTAGCCATTCAGCAGCAGGAGTGTGGCAACTTCTAGTAAGGGAGACATGTCCCAGTTCAGAAAGATATACGTAGCTTTAGAGATACAGGTCTACTCATCTGCTTGTATTTAAGCATGCACTTTTGTGCTTGGCTGACTGAGTAGCAAATGAATTCGGCTGAAACTGCAGGAAAACTTTAAGTAGGCAGAATGTAGTTTAGCCCCTTGTCTATCCACAAGGCAGCTCTGGATCTTTAACGACCATAAGTGCTCAGGGTTTTCATTTTACATCTCATCTGGATATTTAGTTTACCATTAATAGCATGCTCTGTCTAATATTCAAACATAATTAGTTAGCGTGATGAATAGTGTGGTGGGTTTTGGTTGTTTTTTTTTGGCATGGTGAATATGTGAGTGATTTATTCAAATGCACTAAGAAAAAAGTCTCTCATGATACATAATAGAGAGGCATCTAAGCGTATTGAGGCAAAAGAGATGTACTTATATTCTTTAGGAGCTGCTTCTCACTATAACAGTAAGGGGTTTTTTTTGTCTACTTATGAACTAAAAATAGTAAGTGATGGTTTCACCAAGCTTGTATCTTTGAAGTCAGCGCTACTCTGTTCTGATTAATTTGCCTATATTCAGTGATTGCTACTGAAATCCTCTATCTTTTTTTGAGGGTGAGAGAAAAAATCACACAAAATTTTTGCCAGAAATCACTTGCAGGTAAAGTAAACTGAAATACAAAAAAGAAATAATTGCACTCTGTCATGATATTTCATTTACTATCAAACTTATTCTCACATATTCCGTAGCAGCAAACCCTCCAAAGTATAGTGAAGCAAAAACAGGAAACACGTAGTGGCCTTTCAGGTTTCCCAGCCTAGTGATAGGTGTTGTGAAATTTTAGTAAATTAAAATAAAAAATGAATATTTTTATTTATTTATTTGTGTAAACATATGGTGAGAGTGCAAACTGCCAAGGGTCTGCTACATTTCATGGATCTATTTTGATATGCCTTGACATTTCACCAGCAGGGTCAATTTGAAAAAAGATCATTACCCAGTGGTATTGGTTAAAACACAACCAAAGTGACAGACAGAACTATAAGAAGGCAAATGCTAGCTAAGATCAGGCTGCAGGTGGTCCTCAATGCAGCTGACACAGCCTCATGTTTGATGGGAAAAGTGATTGTTATGAAGTGGCCTTTCTGGCTACAAGGATTTGGCTTCCTTCATCAAGTGCTTACTCCAAAAAAGGAAGATTCTTCTGCTCTAGGAAGTGCAATTTATCAGCATCACAGTTATTATAGTTTTTCTAATTTGGAGGATGATGCTAGGCAGGAATCATAGGAAATTGTACTGCATTTTTTTTCTTCTGATGTACCTTAAAAAAAAAAAAAGACATTTTTCAGTCAATACAATCTACACAGTTGTTTCAATCCATTTGAGGCATAAAGGTGTGGGTACCAGCCCCCTCTCCCTGGTTCTTGCAATTGTTTATACATGTTTTTAGGCCATAGTCAGAGCCAAATTAGATTAACGGGAGACTTAAGCAAAGCCTATGTTCAGGGCCCCTAACTCTTCCCCCCCTACGATTTGATGTAGAGTTGTGCTGTTATTAAACTTTATGCGTTGGAGCCTCTCTTTTCCCTAGCCTCAAGAAGGATATTCCTATGGATGTTTCTCCAATTAAATGTTTTTAGCAGTAGACCACTGGCTATAGACACTGTTGCATCTAGGTATTTATAAACTTCCAGTCTAGGATTATGTACAGCCTTCTTTCCTACCTGTCTTTGGACATCTCTCATGTAAAGGTATTTCTGGAATACCTTTTATCTTTCCCTGTTACTACTCTGAAGTAAGGCTGTGAGCAGTTAGTTCTTCCTAGATCGTAAGAAGAAAGACATAATGAGCCATTTTCAACCTTAGAAAATGTGGCTACTCATAAAGAAACTGAAGTTCAGTCAGGATAGCTTTTCTTACAAAAGACTGAGAGAGATTTTATTGGCATACCTATTAGGAATGTCTATTGCTCTAATATGATTAGTCACAGCCGTTACCAGGTTTGATCTTTTGGATTGCAGGTATTCGTAAGTACAATCTGGATGTTTGTTTCAACTGTGAAGCAGCATGACTTAGAAGAAATTATATTTGACTTTTACGATACTTTTATCATGGACCACTGAAAAGAGAACTCTTTAAAAAAAGAGAGAGAGAGAGAGAAAGGAGGGTAAAATTTCGAAATATGAATCTGATAACAAAGCAAGAAAAAGAAGATAATAAGAATGTACTAAATTTCATTTATGTTCAGTGGTTACATCTTAAACATGTCTGAATCACTTTAGAAGATGGTTTTTATCTTTCTATTCATACGCATTTTTCCCACTTGTAATTTTTCCTTTTCTTTATCTTTCACATTTTCACATATTTAATTATTCCATTCTGTCAGAACAGCCCCTGAGACCATTCTAACTGATATTTTCTTAAACCTTAGCACTCAAATATGACCTCTCAGATTTCAGTCATTTGTGGTGAGACACATAAAATGAAAAAAAAAATGCTGAATTTGTTTCTGAGAGTTCCTTGGATATCATGAATCAGGGCTTGAAGCAATATGAAGTGGTCCAGGGACCCTGGAAATTGTGATTTCTAATAGAAACACCAATTCAGCCCAAACTTGAGGACTGGTAATGATTCTGTTCCAATAAAACTTTTATTATAATAGAATGACCTTTCAACGTTGTAATAATGTAAAAATACCTTTTAATGGTAGACATAGTTGAGTCTGGCAGAAAAAAAAATGCTTTTTTGGAGCCTGATTCTGTTTTCACTTAATATTTGTGTAAACAGCAATTATAGCAGCACAAGAAAAGATGCAACTCTGCAGATATTGCTCTGTATAGCCTTCAGAGAACTTTAATTTCCCCAGGGGCACTCCAGTTTTCCTATGTGCCTTAGATTTCTTCATTACACATTTTGCACTGTCTTCTTTCCTAACTCTACCCATCCTAATGCCCTAAGTTTCTGAGGGTCTGAGAATGGTTTCACACAAATTGGTCCTTATTTCTGCTAGTACTGGAGGTGAGGAATAGGTGAAATGGAGAAATATGCAACTTTTCTGTTTCACTTTTTTTTGTTGGAGGATGCCTCTCAGCCTAGAGACTGAATTTCATTTCTGTCTTCTCTTCCTCACTGTCAAATACCTTCTCCATGCATCATTTCCTATGTATACCTCTTAACTTCCAGTCAGTCAAATAATTGGCTTGGGTTTTGTAAGTCCTGGGTTTTGGAACCTATTTTAAAGTTTGAGGGGTCATGTCTTTGAGTCTCCCTTTTACTTTTTCACCCTTTTGAATGTTTAGACATCCAGGCTAGGCTGCAACTAGGTTTCATCAGACATTTCTATCAAGTCCATAACCTTATCAAGCCCTAAGAAAGGAGATTCAGCTGGCATCTCCTAGACGGAGAGGAGATATGCAAACTATCTCTTGCTAAATATGCTAGATATACCTGTCAGATCTACCTCAGTGTTGAAACTGTGAAGTTGAGTGGGCTTAGAACTGGAACGGTGGGCAGTAGGTTATTGAAGAAGGGTATATTGTCTTTCAGACCCACATTTAACCCAGTATTCTCAAGGTTTCAGTGTGGTGTTGTTACTCCTGATTAGTGATTCAAGATCCAAAGAAGAGGAAATAAATGTCAATATTCATAGTTTAGACAGCTATCTGTTACTGTTAAGGTTGCTATCAGTGAGAAGAGCATGCTCATTTATTCCTTTATCAAATAGTCTAGTGTTGTGAAAAGCAGAGGTACCTAAAGGGTTACTGATAAACTAAAATCCGTGATTCAAGATGTTGTATGCAAGAATGAAGGAATTCCTCTTTTTGTTGGCATAGGCGTAGGTCAGATCGTAGCATGTGCTTTGAAAGGGATAGTCCTTATTCAGAGAACATTTTCAGTCTCTTCTTCTCCTCCCACATCCGGACGCTAATGCGGTCTCAGCAGTAGTTTCTAGTCTTCTTTCTCCACAGCAGTAGCGTCTAAAGGAGACTATGGATAGTATATTGGACTCTGCCACTGCTACACCCTAGTTTAATTTACAAGGGGTTCAGGTTGGCTGTAACTTTTTCCATTGTTGAAGATGAATTTTAGGTTGCTTAGATCACTGCCTTCTTGTGCATCTGGTCCTCTCTCAGGGCTGCAGATGTGCAAATGCAATGCCTCATTGAACTCAGTGGTATCAGCAGAAAGCAGCATGACAGTGAGGAATGATCATGTGGATGATTGATACATGGCTGTAGCAAATATACTTCTTTACTTGTATCATGATAATGTGTCAAGAGATGACCATGGAGCAGTAGTGCACAAGAAGGGTCTGGAGGTGAGACACAGAGGTGTGTGAGATAGCTAGATTGCCTGAGTATGCTCCTAGAGAAAAAATAAAAGTGCTAAGGAATCGAGGTGGATGTAACTTGTGTGCACTACATGATATGAATATGCCAGTGTAAACCATGTGGGTACTCACATGGTACAGGTGTATGTGATGTCATATTTTAAATCTTTTTTCTCATCAACATCTTCCCATTAACAGAGACGTAAAATCATTAAAGTTAGTATTTTATCCATTATAATGGATATTCTGTTAACTCCATGTAATGTAAGTTTTGAAATCAACTTTCATGAGGTGTTAAATCCAATGCCTTGTAGAAATCTTCCTGTCAACACAGGGAATACTAGCAATTAAATCTTGGTGTGACTGGGCAAGAGCCACCAATGTTGGATTGGACACATTTCTGTGAGAAAACACCAACTGATATTCATTTTGACTAATGTTGTTACGCTTTTAAGAATGGCACTCCTCCAGTTCCTTGGAGTTGACTCAGTTTTCCAAGATTTCTTACAATATAATATTTGTGATATAGAAGGCTCCCAAGCTACAGCTGTTGTATCTGTTAATCAGAAATTATCCATGACTGCTGATGTCAAAATACTAAATTCTGGTGCTTACAATGCTTCATAGCACCTACTGTTACAGAAAGTGAACTTTTTGTTTTATCTGTGACATCATATGAGCTGGGTACAGCCTCCTTTTCCTTTGCTCCAAATAAAAAAGAGCTAATGCACACATTTCAGCTGTTTCTGAATTATTATTTAAAATGTTAGCATTTGCTTCAAGCAGTTGACTTGCACATGACCAAAAGAGACTTTTTTGTTCTTAATCTCTTCAAAAATGTCTTTGATATTTCACCTTTGTTAAAAACTGATATTTTATTGGTTTTTTTAACCTCTTTTATTAGTCACACAGGGTTCTTTTGTATGCTTCATCATTTACTTCTGGTTTTTTTTTCCGTTCTCTGTGAGGTGTGTTCTATATTTGCGTTCTGTATTTCTGCTTCTGTATTTGTTACTGCTCAGCAAAGCTGCCTAACTGCAGTAATTTTTCCTACTTCTTCAAAAGTCATGATTTCACAGTTTTTTCCTAGGACGTTTTCACATAGTCCCTAGGTTTTGTTAACAATTCCCATTATAGATTCCCTGTCAGTTATGCTGACAATTGGTTTAAGCTAATGGGGACAAAATCAAATTGTGAAGTATCAAAATCCTCTGTGAAATGGACTTATCTTTCTCTACAAAGCTCTAGAGTGAAAACAAAATTTTATTGGAAAACAGATGCATCATAATCTGAGGCACAATTTTGGACATAAATTAAGGAGTAATGGAGCTGCTGTAGTTCATTCCCAGTTCAGTCTGTTATGACCATGCTCAACTTTAAAGTGAGTTCCTTGAGAGGTCTGTGCTTCTAAGTCATCTGCATTTTTAGAAATCCTATCCATGAAATATAGCAATGCGTTGGTAAAGAGAGTCTAGATTTCTAGCATGAACAACAGGCTATTAGTGTTTTATAGGGTTAGGTCTTCATGGAATTTTGTTTAGTCTTACAGAAATAGAAATACCTTTCCCTCATGACTCATTACGAAAAAGGTAAGGAAGGAAGCTATCGTCATGTCAAAAGCAGCTGACTGTTTCTCTCTCTTTTTCTAATTCTTGATACTTTTTTAAAAAAGTATGCACATTCTATAGCATTTACTTCAATTTGTTTGTAGAGGAATGCTTTTCACTTCTACAGATCCAGAAGCTGTTGAAAAATTGTTCAAAAATTTTTCTTTATATATTACCAAAGGCGCATCAGCTTTCTTGCTTTCCTAGATGCAAGACTGAAACAAGGAATGCAAACAAAGGGTTGCAAGAGTAAAAAGCAAAGTATGATAATGAAGTATTATTAGATACTATATGCCCTATTTCTAGACCATTAACAATAAATGGAATATAAACAAATCAATAATAGATCTTTTAAAAACATAAAAATCCAAACTTGATAGTTTAAAGCACGTGCTTGTCACTCTGTTACAGGAATCTCCTACAGTTCTATTTCCCAAAGAGCTGTCAGTTAATTTTATTGCTTCTATTATAGGCTGTCTCTTCCATGCTAATTGTACAAGTGGGCCTGGAAGAGGGGTATATATGGAACTCTCTTTTCCACTCTTTGAGGGGAAATTTTATAACACTAAAAAGCCATGCTTGTGAGAAATTGGTCTGAAATATTTGTCTATTGAATAATCATTATTTCTAGCACTCTTATGTTTAGAAAATTTTGCTTTTCAGAAGGGGTCGAAGTGTTGTGTATTGTCCATACTCCCTGACCCGGTCTCATATTTGACTCCTCTCTTTTCTGTATCCTCCACTTCTAGAAAACGTCAGCCACACCTTCTTTTTTCTCTTCCTTACTCTAATGACATACCCACTTGGTTCATAACAATACATACTGCTAATCTGATTTTCCCATTATCTCGTAACATTGTCTTCATTTTCAACAACGAGTATTTGCTATCTATTTGCAGAGACAAGTCAAGTGCTGCAAATCATTTGTGTTCCTATTGCCTTTAAGGATAGAACTGAAGAATAGACTAGAATTGAAGTTAGAACCAGCATTTAGGTGTAATGGATGATAATGCCCAGGCTAACAAGAAAGCACATCTCCCTTTCTTGATCCCTCTCACTGTGGCATCTGGGAGGCTAAAATGGAAAATAAAATCATGAAAAGTGTATGGCTTGATATTCTTTCTGTAAGACTTTAAGGTCTGTATTTTTCCAACTTTATTCTCTTTCCAATTTTACTTTCTTGTTCTCTTTCTTTTCTTCTTCTTGCTCTCATCTCTCTCTGTCTGCTCTTTTCTTCTTTTCCTCCTCTTCGTGCTTCCTGCTCTCTTTGTAGCTTGGAGAGTTAACCGTAGATTAACTCTCTGATTCTAGAAATGAATTTTATACACCATTTTGAAGATGATGAAGTAATGTATTTCAGACTTTAGCCTGTGTCTTGAATAAACTTTTTCTTTTCCAATGTAATAGCATAATATTGCATTTCTTAGAAGTTGTCCGTGTGAAGGGATTGCTTGAACTTTAGCAATGAACACCAACTTTGAGTTTAGCCTGGTAAAATGTTAAAAACTAGCACAGTGAACTGTGATGAATTGGTCTAACCAGCAGATAGCAACAAAGGAGCAAGCATGATGGACTAAGGAAAGCTTCTTCACGGTGCTTGCACCAAGGCAGGGTGAGATGTAGTAGTCTCCTAGCATCTAGCTGTAATGTTTCATCTGTGTACTGATGACTGTAATCTCACAAACTCATTCCTTTTAGATTGCCAGTTCTTGTCTTAGCTCGCATCCTATCTATTCTATTAGTGATTCTTTGGCGTCCATGTGCTGTCTTCTTATACTAGTATGTATGTGCGCAATTCCATGTTGCCCCATACACACAGAATAGCTGAATTTACAAGCAACTGTTGAACTAGAGTGGTCTTTTTTTTTCACATCTACTGGCATGGGGAATCAATGACTGCACAAGGAACAGGCCTGCATTGTATTATGATATCTAGAACCATCTTTTTCAAAAATATTAACTTTTTCCTTGTCTTTGACTCTTTGAAATAGTCATTTTACTAATCCTTCACAGAAAACTACTTTTTTGCAAATTCAGAATTACCTATTTCTCGTGATTTTTTTTTTGTGCTGATGCATGTTTTTACTGGTTACTACTTAGCTGTACATCCAAAAATTTCAAGGTCCTTTGAAGAGTAGAACAATACAATGGTTTTGCTTTAAAGTGAGACGATAGGAAAAATTAAGATCAGTATTTGCAGATTTATATAGCTCACATGGGATACAAAACAATGGACGAAATAGTTGATGCAACTGTGAAAGATTTCACTGGGAATTTGCCTGGAGTAAGTACTACCAATGGACATTGGCATCTGACCTAGTATAGTCTCGTAATGATATTGTTCTGCCATGCATGCTCTGTATTGTCTGCTACCTGTGTTTAGTTTAAGGTTACAATTGTGTGAATTATACTATACAATGTAAAGATGTCTTTCTTACAGTGTTTTGGTTGTTTTGCAGTATATAGTAGCATTTCAGTGCTAACATAAAAAGTGATAAAAGAAAATAAAACAAAAATGCTTACATTGACTTTTACTCGACTACAACATTGTGCCTGTGCTTTGTGTTGTAATGAAACTTTAATTTTGCTGGGCAAGAAAACACAATAATTTACTATCTGCCCATAATTAGCAAAATGAGATACCACTCAGAAAATCTGAATGCTTTTACCATTCCTTACATGGTGAATCAGGTTTGTTTCATAGTATTACGGTGTGCTGCCCAACATTCCCTTCATCTTTGTAGTGATAAGCTGCTTGATAGAAAAGAAATCTAGAAAGTGGGGAGAAAACATCTGGAGCTCCTGGTCTGCTTCACTGTTTATTCGACTTAGCATTAAAATTGTTTGGCGTCCAGATATGTTTTATGCTAAACCTAAATAAATTCACAAAAAAAAAACACGCAGTCACTAAAGTTCCTATTATAACTTTAGCTCACAGCTCTGTGATGGGGGCCATCTGCTACAAAGCCAGAGGGAAAGCCTAAAGAGCTTGAAATGGGCATTCACAGAAGTTCTAAGAGCTCATGGATAGAGGAGTCTTGGATGCAGGTCAAACAAAGCAATGTAATCACTCATGAAATTAGTCATTAAAACTGGGGGATGGTATGGCCCAGTGGCTTCATTATTGCTGTGGCTTCATTTTTCCAGGGGACAAACTAGAGGAGAGAAGGCCCTTTCGATGCTCTAGTTACTGTGCTTCTAGCTGAGGTTCTTCCTCACCCCATGGGAGAAAAACATGAACATCATGAGGCTTTTACTAACCACCCAGTCAAAAGAGCTTAGCTGCCAAAAACTCCATCCATCCCCTACTGCTCCACCTGAGATGAACAAAGTTTAGGTTATGTGAATCTGTGTAACTGAGAAGTCTTTCTCTTTCATAAGTGTTGAGATTTTGCAAAAAGCTTGAGATTTTGCTTCTCTGATGAGCCTGACCTGTTTTCTACTCAGGAAAAGTCCTGATTCTACAATACGTGGCAGGAATGTGCCACAAACAGATAAAGTCAGGGGACACAGGAAGGGACATTACCTTGGGCAGCAAGCATCTATTTTTAAAGCTGAACTGGTAACATAGTATTAAAGTCTTTATCCTTTCCTAGCAGCATATTTTTCACTCAGAGTGAAATTACTGAGTTTAACTAGCTGGAATATACCTAGTTAGGGAAAAACAAAAACAAAAACAAAAAAACGGAAAACCCACTAAAGTCCAAATTACTTCCCTATTAAGTGGCAGAAAACCAAGCTTTGATGAACCATGCTGAGCAAGCTAAACCACAAAGCTGCTACTCTACCCAATAGTGAATATGAATGATCTAATGACCTCTTGAACTGGACTATTTGATTTATAGGGACATAATAGCTGTGATCTATACCTCTTATGCATCATGGATAGAAACTAATGGATATTTAGTTTTATTCTGAGTACGTGTTCATTTCAAGAAGAGAAAGCCAAACTTGAATCAATAATGGGTGAGAGAAGATGACTGCATCAGCTTCTGCTTCGTTTGCATGATGCTTTTCTGTTGTATGCTCTTTCTGGGTGAAGATTTTACTGCATCAGGAGTCTCATTGTAATCTATGAGAAAGCCATTGCTCAGTGTTGATGAGGCCCAATCTGAACCTCCCTATCTATGAGGTTTCTGCAAAACAGAGGTTGAAGTCCAGATTTCAGCTAGTGGAAGTCAGTATGTGTCACCCAGTAAGTGCATTTCAGATAGATAGGAAGTAAGTTCTCTGTGAAATTCTATGTACAGTACTTAAGGCAATACGCTCTTTAGGTGATACATAAATACTGTAATAATTATCACACTGATAAAATGATATTAATACATAGTGTATCATTTTTAAAATATAGATCATTCGTTTACTGTGACAATGAGCTTTTTTCTCTCTTCACTTTAGAGGCTAATGCCATCACTTTAGAGGCTAATGCCATTTTAGTTTAAGTAAAATGCATGATAGTAACAAATTTACTTTATAAGAACTTAGAATGACAACTCCAGTGCTAAATGGAACAAAATTTATTATTATGACCTTTGTTTGAAACATTTTCTTTATGGGACCTCTTCTTGTACCAAAATTTTCATTTCAGCTAGTGAAGTCGTATAATGCCATTTGTTCTAAAATGAAGTACAGATCAGTACCCACGTCAAGATAATGTACAATGCCTATCTATAAAACTACATTAAGAAGCTGAAACTGACAAAATAAGTTATGGAGGACAAGATACATTTTTTGCACATCAGTGTATTTATGTCAGTGTACTGTCAACATCCTTGTGAAAGAGCTAAAGAAATACATTTGTTTCTGCAGGTGCTTGCACGTGCAATCTGGTCTGGGTGGATAGTCATACACAGAAAATTACCTTTTCTATGCAGCGGAATTGTTTTATGAAATAGCCATGGTATTTTCTCAGCCTATCTTAACACCCAAAGCAGAAACATTCAACCATATTACTTAATCCTGGAAAAACTTGTATGGTTTTCCAGTGTATAAGGTAGTCTCAATTACTTTAAAGTGAATGGGTAATGACATAATTAGGACTACTCACATATTCCTTCATTTAATAATGCACATGAATCTCTGCAAGATTCAGGCCTCTTTTTATTCCTTTAATCAATATGTATAGTGTTTAATTGCAACAAGTGAATGTTTTAGCCATCGACAAGGGGTTCCCCCCACCTTAAATGAGGTAGCTGTTGCTGTGCAGGGAAAGCAATTGTTACAAGAAACATCAGCAATCTCTTTTTCAACATCTTAAAGAAAAGAACAACGTTGTAAAAATGTATATATTATATACATGTGCATATATGTGTGTGTGTGTATATTTTTATATATATAAAATTACATTTTTTTTCAAATATGAGAGAGCGGAAAAAAAATCTCTCCCAAACAAACTGGTTACGTAGGTAGATTTTTTCCATAGTGCTGTATTTTTCCTGGCACACGTATCAGTGGCTGGGTAACAGAAGATGCAGATAGATTTTTTTTAATCCCCAACCATATATCTCAAGTCCATCTTTTCAGCTTGCTTGCGGTTCACTTCGATGCTGTATGAGTCTTGAAGAGCTTTGCTGCTAAGCACTACTGCATTGGCATTCCTAGGGTACAGCTGGTGATGATGGCATATGAGTCAGGTTTTTTTAATGCATGATTGGCTCTTTTACTATATTTTTCTCCATCTTATTCTTTTTTAATGCTTTTTCACTCATTTTTCTTGCATATTTGTCATAAATAAACATTGTACTGAACAAAATACTGGATTCTACTCCCATCTCTGGGATATATTTGAGATATGCATACACAGTGGGTTTCTCTCATGAGCTCTTTTCTGTAGACTGAACCAAATATTCATAAAATTCAGGAATTTCAAAATCTTAAATTAGAACTGATTTCTTTTTCTCAAGCTGATCTTCAGCCAATAGCAAGTTGTATTGTCTGTGTGCTGTGTAGGCTCTAGTAACAACCTGTGGATGAAGGGATGCAGCGGGATTGAAAGATATGCCAGACTCAGATGTGAAGTCAAGCAGCCATTCTTGGGTAAGATTACGGGTTTGATGAGACAAAATGCCATACGCAAAAAGCATAAGCAACAGCATGTAATGGCTTGACAATGATGGACCACAGATATAAAGAGCTGAAAAGGAAAGTCAGAACTTAAAATGCAAGAGTCTTGCAGAAAGCACCTTCCCCCTAGTATAGTGTTATAGGTGAAGTTGATATTACAAATTTAACTTGCTGGAAAGGCAGATTTCCTGAACAGAAAAATCTACTCTTTAATCTAATTGGTGAGGTAATGATTTTCTGTTCTGTAATTTTGGAGATCCATAATTTTGGAACATGTCATAGCTATGGAATAAACTGTTAATAGCATGAGCTAGTTAAAGCCCTACAACACGTCTCTTTTTTGAGAAGGAAGTGAAAGAAAGAGGTAAATGAAAGTATTGTAAAGGAATAATTGTGAATAAAATTAATTCAGAGCTTGTGTTTATTTAAGAGGAATTTCTTATATGGTTTCATACTGTGAACTTTTAATGCATCTTTTTTCTGTCAAGAGAAAAACTTCAAAAATAAGCTGTATGATTCACAGAATCACAGAATCACAGAATCGTTTAGGTTGGAAGGGACCTCTGGAGATCATCTAGTCCAACCTCCCTGCTCAAGCAGGGTCACCTAGAGCATATTGCCCAGGATCACATCCAGACGGCTTTTGAATATCTCCAGCGAAGGAGACTCCACCACCTCTCTGGGCAACCTCTTCCAATGCTCTGTCACCCTCACAGGGAAGAAGTTTTTTCTCAGGTTCAGATGGAACTTCCTGTGGTTCAGTTTGTGCCCGTTGCCTCTTGTCCTGTTGCTGGGCACCACGGAGAAGAGGCTGGCCTCATCCTCTTGACACTCCCCCTTCAGATACTTGTACACGTTGATGAGATCCCCTCTCAATCTTCTCTTCTCCAGGCTGAACAGGCCCAGCTCTTGCAGTCTTTCTTCAGAGGAGAGGTGCTCCAGCCCTCTAATCATCTTGGTAGCCCTCCGCTGGACTCTCTCCAGGAGCGCCATGTCTCTCTTGTACTGGGGAGTCCAGAACTGGACACAGGACTCCAGGGGAGGCCTCCCCAGGGCTGAGGAGAGGGGCAGGATCACCTCCCTCCACCTGCTGGCGACACTCTGCCTAATGCACCCCAGCATACCACTGGCCTTCTTGGCCACAAGGGCACACTGCTGGCTCATGGTTAACTTGTTGTCCACCAGCACTCCCAGGTCCTTCTCGGCAGAGCTACTTTCCAACAAGTCAACCCCCATCCTGTCCTGCTGCATGGGGTTCTTCCTGCCTAGGTGCAGGACCTTGTACTTGCCTTTGTGGAACTTCATGAGGTTCCTCTCCGCCCAGCTCTCCAGCCTGCCCAGGTCCCTCTGAATGGCAGCACAGTCTTCTGGTGTGTTAGCCTCTCCTCCCAGTTTAGTATCATCAGCAAACTTGCTGAGGGTGCACTCTGTCCCTTCCTCTAGGTCATTGATGAATACATTAAACAAGACTGGACCCAGGACTGACCCCTGGGGGACACCACTAGCCACAGGCCTCCAACTTGACTCTGCGCCATTCACCACAACCCTCGGAGCTCGGCCATCCAGCCAGTTCTCAAGCCACCTCACCGTCCACTCGTCTAGCCCACACTTCCTGAGCTTACCTACGAGGATGTGATGGGAGACAGTGTCCAAAGCCTTGCTGAAGTCCAGGGAGACAACATCCACTGCTCTGCCCTCATCTACCCAGCCAGTCATTCCATCAGAGAAGGCTATCAGATTGGTCAAGCATCGTTTTCCTTTGGTGAGTCCATGCTGACTACTCCTGATCACCTTCTTGTCCTCCACATGCTTAGTGAGGACCTCCAGGAGGAGCTGTTCCATCACCTTGCCAGGGATGGAGGTGAGGCTGACGGGCCTGTAGTTTCCTGGCTCCTCCTTCTTGCCCTTTTTGAAGACTGGCGTGACATTGGCTTTCTTCCAGTCCTCTGGCACCTCTTCTGATCTCCAGGACCTTTCCAAGATGATGGAGAGTGGCCTAGCGATAACATCCGCCAGCTCCCTCAGCACTCGTGGGTGCATCCCATCGGGGTCCATGGATTTATGGATGTCAAGTTTAGACAAAAGATCTCTAACCCGATCCTCCTCAACCAAGGGAGAGTCTTCCTTTCTCCAGCCTTCCTCTCTTGTCTCCAAGGTCTGGAATTCCTCAGGACTGGCCTTAGCAGTGAAGACTGAAACAAAGGCAGCATTCAATAACTCTGCCTTCTCTGTATCTTTTGTCACCAGGGCACCCGCCCCATTCAGCAGCGGGCCCACGTTTTCCCTAGTCTTCCTTTTGCTATTGATGTATTTGAAGAAGGCCTTCTTGTTGTCCTTGACATCCCTTGCCAGATTTAATTCCAACTGGGCCTTAGCCTTCCTTGTCGCATCCCTGCACGCTCTGACAACGTCCCTGTATTCCTCCCAAGTGGCCTGTCCCCTTTTCCACATTCTGTACACTTCCTTCTTCTGTTGGAGTTTGGCCAGGAGTTCCTTGCTCATCCATGCAGGTCTCCTGCCCGCTTTGCTCGACTTCTTCCTCAGAGGGATGCACTGATCCGGAGCCTGGAGGAAGTGACGCTTGAATATTAACCAGCTTTCTTGGACCCCTCTTCCTTCTAGGGCCCTACCCCATGAGATTCCCCTAAGCAGGTCCCTGAAGAGGCCAAAGTCAGCTCTCCTGAAGTCCAGCGTTGCAATCCTACTCATTGCCCTGCTCCCTCCTCGCAGGATCCTGAACTCCACCATCTCATGGTAACTGCAGCCAAGGCTGCCTCCAACCTTCACATCTCCAACTAGACCTTCTTTGTTCGTTAGTACAAGGTCTAGAATTGCACCTTTCCTCGTTGGCGTCTCCACCACCTGAGTCAAGAAATTATCATCAATGCTTTGCAGGAACCTCTTTGACTGTTTGTGCCTAGCTGTGCTGTCTTGCCAACAGATATCAGGGTGGTTGAAGTCTCCCAGGAGAACCAGGGCCTGTGATCGTGGGGCTACTTCCAGCTGTCTGTAGAAGGCCTCATCGATGACTTCCTCCTGGTCAGGTGGCCTGTAGTAGACCCCCACAACAGTGTCACCCATGTTACCCTGCCCTTTAATCCTTACCCATAGGCTCTCCACTTGCTCTTCATCCACCCCGAGGCAGAGCTCCACACATTCTAGCTGCTCCCTCACATAAAGAGCAACTCCACCACCTCGCCTTCCTGGCCTGTCTTTCCTAAAAAGCACATAGCCATCCATGGCAGCATCCCAGTCATGTGAACTATCCCACCATGTCTCTGCAACCGCAATGAGATCATGGCCCTGCGACCGCACACAGATCTCTAACTCTTCCTGCTTATCCCCATGCTGCGTGCATTGGTATACAGGCATTTCAGAGAGCCAGTCAAGCACGCAGGCTTCCCAGGAGAGGTGCAAGAGGATCCTCCATAGCCCCGTTGCATGCTGTCTCCCCTGGCTGTATGCACCCGCTGGAGGCATCCTGACTTGAGCGGTGTTTTACTGACTCCCCTGCCACTATACCACTCCCCTTCCCCCATCTTGCCTAGTTTAAAGCCCTCCGTACCAGGCTGGCCAATCTGTTGGCAAAGACACGCGTGCCCCGCTTGGTGAGGTGGATCCCATCACTCCCTATCAGCTGTTGATCTTCAAACAGGGTCCCATGGTCATAGAAACCAAAGCCCTGTTGCCAACACCAGCGGCGCAGCCAGCTGTTAACTTGGAAAATTCGTCTACTCCTCCTCCTGTCCTTTCCCCTCACAGGCAAGATTGAGGAGAAAACAACCTGGGCTCCCAGACCCTTGACCACCATTCCCAGAGCTCTGAAGTCCCGTTTGATGGTTTCCAGTTTGCCTTTCGTGTCATTAGCACCCACATGGAAGATCAGCAGAGGGTAGTAGTCCGACGCGTGGACAAGCCTTGGCAGTCTTTCCACGACATCTCCTATTCGAGTCCCTGGCAGGCAGCAAACCTCTCTGGACAAGAGGTCAGGTCGGCAGATAGGTGCCTCTGTCCCCTGCAGTAGGGAGTCACCCACAACAATCACTTGCCGTTTCTTCCGGGGGTTCCTGCACGGCACAGGGTCTGCCAGGCCAGTTGCCTCCCTTGGAGCCATGCCCAGCTCCTCCTCGGCTTGGAGGGCGCTAAACTTGTTCTTCAAGGGTAAGTCTTGAGGAGGAGCAAGAGCCTTTCTCTTTCTACGAGAGGTCACCAGCTTCCAGCCCTCTTCAACAGCGTTATGATGCACCTTTACACACGGTGCTGAGCCCTCTGACACCTCCGCTGCAGTGGGGACAGGGGACTCCCGGAGCTGAACAGTCTCCGAGAACACCCTGTCAATCTCCCGCTCATCCTCTCAGATGCTACGCAGCCTACTAACCTCCTCCTGTAACTCCTTTATCTGGTGACGCAACTGGTCAACCACAGCACACCTCACACAGGAGAGCTGTCTGTCAGCCCAGGCCTCGCGGAGAGGCCCCAGGCACTCCCCGCAGCCTGACACCTGCAGAGCTGCATCTGCTGTCTGAGAGTCTGTCTGGGTTGAGGCCTCAGACACAGCCGATGCAGCACCTCCCGCAGCCACTGGGGAACGTGCTCTGCGGCGTGTCATGACCATGCCCCGGGGAAGGACACACCACTGTGCAAAGTGTGCAAAATGGAGAGGTGCCTTCTTTGCCTTCTGGCACCCTTCTGCGTGAACTGCTGCACAAACTGCTGCCTCTGTTGGCTGCACTCTGGGAGCTGTGCTCTAGGCCTGGCTCTTATATAGGCCTCTGCCTAGCAGTGACTCACAAGGGTGCTTGACCCACCCAATCAGGAGCCACTTGAAACAAAAGCCCCAACTCCCTCTGACCAGGGCAGCCCAGAGAGCTCGTTAGCAGCAGCCCCACCTAGCTAGAACTTCCCAGGAGAAGTTAAGTCAAGGTCCCCTGCAGGAGTCCTTGCCCAGCTCTCCCTTCCTGCTAGCAGCAAGCACCGTCTAGTTCCTCGGGGGTCCCCAGAAAGTCTCCACAACTTCCAACGAGGCCCACAAAAGGCCCAGGCAGAACCCAGACACTGCTGCGCAAACTGCTGCGTCTGTTCGCTGCCTCTGTTGGCTGCGCTCATTCATAGTTCATTTTGTGACTGTAAGGTTTCCATAAATTGTTTTGTTGATTGACTTGTCAGCATGAGAGGTACAGATGTATACTTTAATGTTGCTACTGAATTAGTGTTGAGTGAGTGGCTGTTTTGGGGTGTGTGTGTGTGTGTGGAGAAATATCTAAGCAGCCTACAAAAAGTAGGCATCAGAATCAACATTTTTGTAAACTACCTGATAACTTGTTTCCAATTTTTCATCTGCAAAAGACCACGCCAGAGGTTCAGATGTGATTTAATACTCTGCGTTTTGGGAGAAGAAGAGAAAGAGTGCAGTTTCTTAAAGTATACCTATAGATACTGAATATCTTAAAAATGCTAACTGAATTAAGGCCTTTCCAAAACTGGCTCTAATTAAGGATGATGCACCTCCAGCTTTAGTAAGCCCTGCCTGAGGGTTCCAAAGCAGGTGTCTCACCTGGTTCATCTGAAGAGTTTTGAGACAGTTGACAGATTCCAAACACAATGTATGAGGGATAAGGTTAAGATGGTCTTATGAATCAACGAACTAGAGATTTGAGTTGATCAGATCAATACAAAAAAGTCATTCCACTATCCAAAAAGTATTTTTATTTATGTATTTATTTTTACAGTATCTGTCTGCTCTAAAAATGCTCTTCAGTAAAAAGTGTAAAACTTGCTTTGAGTTGATTAGGGTCAAAATGAGTTCTCCAGAGATATTCAGAGATCAGCTTGGCTACCTCAGGTACACTTTATATTCTTATGCCATGCCTTACACTCTTCCTTCTTGCAGGCTGCTGCAGTTTCCCAGGAAAATAGAAATAATCTGCAGCTCTTTCATTTCTAGAGGACGATTTCTAACAACATGTTGGTCCGGATGAGAGCTTTTTAAGGTAGGCAGGCCACTAATTTAATCCCTTGACTCTGGAAAATGCATGCCTTGCAGTAATTTTTTGATGTCAGCTACCCTGCAAGCTCTTTTATTAGGACAGTCTATGAGCCATATCCGAGGTCCAGAAGGCTGAGAAACCATGTAAATGCAAACTAAATACATTTAAGACTGTGAGGCAGGATTCACCAGCTAGAACTGTAAGACTGGGAGGCACATCTTCCCATGGCTCTTTATGAAAAGCTAACTCTTCAGTCAGAGACTCTCAGAAGCCAAACATCTGCCATAGCCACTGAGACTCATAATCTGAGGCTGTCAGTGAAGGCCTGTCCCTCCCACCTGTGCATAGAAGAGCACCATGAAAAGCCTGTGGATGGCATCCATGAGCTTATCTTCAAAGATTCTTTCCCTTGTTTTTTCATGTTTTTGGAGGCTTTTCAGGCATAACTGTTTTCCCAATCTGTTTTGCCAAACATAGCATATTTGAAATTTGGATTTCAAAATTACTTGTATTCTCAAAGGTTCTTGCTCCACGTTGCCTTTCAAATCGGGGCTTTTGATATCATGTGAGTTAATTGATAACGAGGGCTGGCATGCCTAGTTACAAAATCACATGGAATAACTAGTACCCTGAGTTCACCCAGGCCAGAGCGCAGTGTGGATGCAACTGGAGCAAGCTGTTGACAGTGTAGATAGATACAAAGATTTAGATGCTACGTATTAACGTGGTCCAAGGGAAAAATATTTCACCTGTGCCAAGTCTGGATATCTGATTAACTTTGATACATCATCTTTATTAGGGTTTAAGACCAGATAGCCATCTTTTTAGAGCTGTTTATGAAGTCCCATATAATACTTACTCTTCAGATTAATCCAATGATTTAACTAGTTTAAAGATTAAGTTCTATTTCAGTTATTGTAATGTCACCTGTTTTCACAGCTGTGTCGCTCTTTCTCAAACTAATATTACCAACTGTAGTTTAGCTTTCATAATGTTTTCTTGATCTTCTTGTTTGCACATTTGACTAGAGTTGACAAAACTGATAAAAATGCATTGTATCTGTAAATATCTGTAAATATGGGGGAAGGGGAGTGGTATAGTGGCAGGGGAGTCAGTAAAACACCGCTCAAGTCAGGATGCCTCCAGCGGGTGCATACAGCCAGGGGAGACAGCATGCAACGGGGCTATGGAGGATCCTCTTGCACCTCTCCTGGGAAGCCTGCGTGCTTGACTGGCTCTCTGAAATGCCTGTATACCAATGCACGCAGCATGGGGATAAGCAGGAAGAGTTAGAGATCTGTGTGCGGTCGCAGGGCCATGATCTCATTGCAGTTGCAGAGACATGGTGGGATAGTTCACATGACTGGGATGCGGTCATGGATGGCTATGTGCTTTTTAGGAAAGACAGGCCAGGAAGGCGAGGTGGTGGAGTTGCTCTTTATGTGAGGGAGCAGCTAGCATGTATGGAGCTCTGCCTCGGGGTGGATGAAGAGCAAGTTGAGAGCCTATGGGTAAGGATTAAAGGGCAGGGTAACATGGGTGACACTGTTGTGGGGGTCTACTACAGGCCACCTGACCAGGAGGAAGTCGTCGATGAGGCCTTCTACAGACAGCTGGAAGTAGCCTCACGATCACAGGCCCTGGTTCTCATGGGAGACTTCAACCACCCTGACATCTGCTGGGAAGGCAGCACAGCTAGGCACAAACAGTCAAAGAGGTTCCTGCAAAGCATTGATGATAATTTCTTGACTCAGGTGGTGGAGACGCCGACGAGGAAAGGTGCAATGCTAGACCTTGTACTAACGAACAAAGAAGGTCTAGTTGGAGATGTGAAGGTTGGAGGCAGCCTTGGCTGCAGTGACCATGAGATGGTGGAGTTCAGGATCCTGCGAGGAGGGAGCAGGGCAATGAGTAGGATTGCAACGCTGGACTTCAGGAGAGCTGACTTTGGCCTCTTCAGGGACCTGCTTAGGGGAATCTCATGGGGTAGGGCCCTAGAAGGAAGAGGGGTCCAAGAAAGCTGGTTAATATTCAAGCGTCACTTCCTCCAGGCTCCGGATCAGTGCATCCCTCTGAGGAAGAAGTCGAGCAAAGCGGGCAGGAGACCTGCATGGATGAGCAAGGAACTCCTGGCCAAACTCCAACAGAAGAAGGAAGTGTACAGAATGTGGAAAAGGGGACAGGCCACTTGGGAGGAATACAGGGACGTTGTCAGAGCGTGCAGGGATGCGACAAGGAAGGCTAAGGCCCAGTTGGAATTAAATCTGGCAAGGGATGTCAAGGACAACAAGAAGGCCTTCTTCAAATACATCAATAGCAAAAGGAAGACTAGGGAAAACGTGGGCCCGCTGCTGAATGGGGCGGGTGCCCTGGTGACAAAAGATACAGAGAAGGCAGAGTTATTGAATGCTGCCTTTGTTTCAGTCTTCACTGCTAAGGCCAGTCCTGAGGAATTCCAGACCTTGGAGACAAGAGAGGAAGGCTGGAGAAAGGAAGACTCTCCCTTGGTTGAGGAGGATCAGGTTAGAGATCTTTTGTCCGAACTTGACATCCATAAATCCATGGGCCCTGATGGGATGCACCCACGAGTGCTGAGGGAGCTGGCGGATGTTATCGCTAGGCCACTCTCCATCATCTTGGAAAGGTCCTGGAGATCAGAAGAGGTGCCAGAGGACTGGAAGAAAGCCAATGTCACGCCAGTCTTCAAAAAGGGCAAGAAGGAGGAGCCAGGAAACTACAGGCCCGTCAGCCTCACCTCCATCCCTGGCAAGGTGATGGAACAGCTCCTCCTGGAGGTCCTCACTAAGCATGTGGAGGACAAGAAGGTGATCAGGAGTAGTCAGCATGGATTCACCAAAGGGAAACGATGCTTGACCAATCTGATAGCCTTCTATGACGGAATGACTGGCTGGGTAGATGAGGGCAGAGCAGTGGATGTTGTCTCCCTGGACTTCAGCAAGGCTTTGGACACTGTCTCCCATCACATCCTCGTAGGTAAGCTCAGGAAGTGTGGGCTAGACGAGTGGACGGTGAGGTGGCTTGAGAACTGGCTGGATGGCCGAGCTCCGAGGGTTGTGGTGAATGGCGCAGAGTCAAGTTGGAGGCCTGTGGCTAGTGGTGTCCCCCAGGGGTCAGTCCTGGGTCCAGTCTTGTTCTCTTATATCTGCCTGTTGTTATCGATGCTTTTCAGCATAGTAATTAATGCCTCACAAAGCTGCATAGTTAACTTGGGCTATCAGGAAGATACAGTACTTTCCTGGAGAAATTCTGAGCTCGTTTAAACAGCTGGATGCAAGAATATGTCATTTTTTCTTGTTTTTCCTCAAAAAATAGCCTAAGGGAAAAAATGTCCCTTCTACTTTCTTTCATACTTCAGATGAAATTTTTAACACCAGAGCCTGTTCACTGTATCTGTTTGGCAAGTAAAATCTGATTTGTGCAAAATTCCAAAACTTACTTTTGCAAGGTGTTGACTTTGAAGCTCGTCTTCCCCTTTGGTGATGCAATCCTGCTCACTTCAGTTCTCTCTTGCATATTTATGTTACTATTTTACTGAGCACTGTAACAGCTTCCTGCATTTCATGGTGTGCTTTTTTTCCACATTACTTAACAAATATCAAATCAAATTTCTGTCTTAGGAGAAAAATACCAGATAAGCATACAGTAAAGCAGGTAGACACAGAGATAAAACACAAGCATGGAACTGTAAGATACGTCTAGGTGGATTCATGTGATGGGGCTGAAAGACACTCGTATTGTGTGCTGTGGAAGTTAAAACACTAGGCAGGGATAATGATTTATGGTTAAGGAGTAAAGGAGAAAAATCAAAGAGGGGGAAAAAAGCATCACATAGGCCATCCAAAGTAATTCGGAAAGTTTGTTTTTTGGACTCAATTTCAGCAGTAACCTGGAAGGGGGAAAAAAAAAAATTCATAAATCTGTTTGTTGGGCTTCAAACCCAATGAAACAGCATTCTCCATTCATGTCCTGCCTTTTTTCTTCTTAGTTTTATACATTTCCTTCTGCTCATTCTCAACTCAGTTACTGAAGTTGTTTTGCTGGTATCAGGAATTAAGGGGTTGGGACTTCCTATCTCACTTACTCCTGAGGTTTAGTAAATTTAAAACAATTATGTAATTTATGAAATACAATTTGAAACCTGCTTTTTGTTAGCAATAACAATGCAGGGGACTTTGCTCTGCATTCTTGAACTTTTTTCAGCAGAAAAAAATCCAGGTTGTTTGAGGAGTGGCAAGCAGGCAAGTTAGCAATGTCCCTCTGTGATTACATACTTCTTCTGAATGTGATTAAACTTCCCTGAAATGGCATCTCTCCAGACCCACTGACCAAGATAAAAGCTGACTAAGGCTCTAAATATGCTTTTTTTTCTGCTTGTCTTGCTTCCCCTCTTCCATAACCTAATGACTATGGAGTTTGGCCTTTGTCTCTGTCTTTTGCTTTGTGCTGTAGCATGTTCAGATGCCCACTGTCCATCCTGTTTTGCTATTCAGCTGTATCCTGTATGATTTGCCTACTGATACACTGTTCTTTGTCAGATGAAAGAGAACAGTCCTTAGAAAGAGGGCATTCTCTGTTTGGCAGGTGCATCCAAACAGATGGAGCTCCCTCCTATTTCTTCTGCATGTGCTGGCCTATTTTGCATCTTTTTCTAGATCATTTTGTTTTTGATGAAGGAACCATCAGTAGCAACCAGCTTTGTGTCTCTCTGTCTTATTGAAGGTCCAGAGTAGAAGAAGAACTCTGAACAACTACTCTGGTCTTGCGAAATATTCACTGGGTCAGAGTGTGCAAGTACACACATCATTTAAGAATATCTATGGCCTTGGTAATTTAGCATAATATGCATAATCCAGGAGTGTCTTGATGGTTGTTTGAGATCAACTGTTTTAAAATATTGTACTACCACAACATAAGCAGCAATTTGTGTACTAGAGAGATTAAGTACATAAGGTAAGAAGGGAGTACAGAGAGAGAGGTTAACGAACTTACTTAAAGTGTATAGCAGATTAATGGCAAAGCTATAAAAACCCACCCTAACTGAAATAAAAAGAAGTTTTGCTGTTGATTCACTGGGGTTAGGTATTCACTCCAGGTACTCATCTCTGATTCTTAGTTCAGTGGCCCTCAATGTAATACAACATGAGCTGTAAGTGGCAACCTGCCTGGAAAGAAATGCAGCAGCTGCTTAATGCTACCCAGTTTAACTCTGCATGCAGTTCACATTAGAAGGCAAGAAAAATGTCTCAGCCAACTTAAACTGAAGGGAAAATTAGCTAGAAAGAATGTAATTATCTAAATTAGGTCTTTGGTCACATTATCTAAATTATGGCTTTGGTCAGGATTATTGGACAAAGACTGCCATGGGAACTATAGTGACTAAAACTGGTCACGACCTTGTTTTCACATCTTCTGTATGCCACAGCTATTGATCTCATCCAAATCCTATCTGCTGAGCTTTTCTCCTTTCTACTTTTTTTGTCTTTAAACCTTGTACAGTGTTCCAATTTTGCAAAGACTGATGTAATAGAAAAGCTCCCACTCCTCATTGCTTTCTCAAACAAACAGGGAAAACATGATCCTGATGCATATCATAACATCCTGTGAAGCAGAACAAATACTGGAGACTGGCATTATAGGAAAGAAATGCTTTGTAGCTGCATCTAGAAAAGTGCTAATGCTGCCTTCTCAATCAAAGGCATTACTGCATTTCATGGGTGATAGCTTCACCGCTCCCGGCTAGCTTTTGTGCATACTTACCTTCCTGTTGTGAATATTATTTTTTCTCATAAGATACCTGTTTAAGAATCAGCCTCTTGTTTGTTGTTTCAAAATGGATAGGTGAGACTACGAGTTCTTCCAAGGGAGTGGTGCTATTTAGGGTAAAGGGCACAGACCTATGAAGCTTTTATTTTTGTATCACTGCTGGGTGATGATAGCTATGGCAGTTCATCTTTTTGTGCTTTGTTTCCCTACCTTTAGAATGACCTTACCTAAAGACAGCGATCTTGTTAAGATGCTTTGAGAAACCTTTAAAATGCAGTATGGGGACAAGTTGTTATGATTAAAGTCTAGACCATTTATTAGCAGAAGTGATGCAATATTGTTTTAAGAATGTTAGTATGAAATCCTATATTTCTTCTTTAAGGATCAGCCTTCAATTCAAGCAGATAAAAATATTTATTTCCTCCACTCCCTGCCTTAAGAAGAACAGAGTAGTGATTACAACGATATTATGTAAATTTTCAGCGTTAGCAATTTGACCACATCTGTTGAGCACATCCTGCTCTGCTCTTCTTCTACAGAAGTCAGGATGTTCTGCATACGTGTTACATCACTCTCCGTTATGGAATTGCTGTTTGAACATTGTGTAACTGCTTTTCTCCCCACCTACCTCAAGATCAGATGCATTTTCTTATCCAGTATTAAACATCTCATTTTAACCCAAACTGAACAAATAAATAGTTTTCATACCAAAAATTGAGAGGAAAAGCTGGTGCATAACTAACTGTTGATTTTGATGGAATACGCATATAACCAATATACTTTGACCCTACTTGTATGCATGTATACACACACTTCGGTCCAACAAAGCTGTTTCTCACTGTGGATTCAGCAAATGAAAGAAGCAATCAATGGAAAATTAAGGCTAGCAGGTTACATATGTAAAAGGCAAATTTGAATCTTACATTACCATTTTTTTATGATTTCAGATTTCATCTTGAACTTTCTATTCATAATCTGAGCTAAACGAAATCTGAGTTAGTGACATAATAAAGGTTTGTTATTACTCCATCATTTTTCTGTGAACACTTGAAATCACTGAGTCATTATACAGGGGCCAACTTTCAGTCTTTGGTGGCCTATACTTGATGTTACTTAGCAGCCAAGCACGGACAGTTTAATCAGTTAAAAATCCCCTGAGTCATCCAGTCTCCTTAAAATGGAGACTCTAAATAATAGATTGCATAAAGACAGATGGCATTCTCAACATCTACTTTGCTTCAGTCTTTGACACAAAGGGAGAAGAGAAAGAAGATAGGAGTCAGCTAAGTGAGATAAATGTGAATGAGGATCTGGGAGTATGAGGAAACAGACTTAATAAGAAGCAAGTAAAGGAACACCTCAATAATTTAAAATATCTATAAATCAGTGAAGGTCCAATGGCACTTAACCAACAGTTCATATGGAGCAGCAACAAGAACTGTTATGATCCACCAGCCATATTAGAGGATGTGTAGAGAATAAGTGAACTACCAGAGAGAGTGAAGTAAATATGCTGTAAGAATTTTTTAAGAGGAGGAGACAGAAGTTCCCGGAACTATAGCCAAGTTTCCTCACAGTAAGATACATTATATTTTGTATAGGTGTGAAACTTAACTTAAATTGCTCCATTAGTTACAGAAACAATCTGTAAGCCTCTTCTTTAGTGCAGTCTCAAAGATTTTTTTATATATATATATCCTTAAGTTTTTATGGTAATTGTTGTGATTGATTATTTCTTTTCTGCAGGAGGGACGAGTGTGCTTATGTAATTTTCAGTGTCTCTTCTTTGTGCGTCAGGTTGAATCTGGTTGCATTCAGTCTGCCTCTTCTTTCTTGCTAGGATGTTTGTCTGCATGCATCCATTTTCTCCCCCGTTTTCCCCCGTTTTCAAGGTAGCTAGTAGAAAATCTTTAACCAAGTTTTTATTTAATCTGTTGAATGATTAAGGAAAATGTCTTCCATTTCCTGGGAGAGTATCCATTGCTCTGTCAAGTCACTTCTATCTGAAGGGGTAGCCTTTGAAGCAAGTGAAATCACAAACTGGGGAAAGACTTCCACAAAGATAGGATATTGGCTTATATACAGGTTATTGGTTGGATGATAGATGGTGTTTCAGCACAACTCAATTGTTAAAGACTCCATATACCAGAGTTACCTGTCCTGTCTACAAGAGAATCCTGACATAGCATAAACTGACTTTTGATTTAGAAGTAAAATATTTAAAATACTAGAGCAGTTGAGATTTTTAGCCAGTAATTTTAGTGGATTAGGATTCAGGTGAAGTATATTTATTTAACACATTTTAACAAACTCTGTAATCTACTGCAACACACTCTCGATGGCGACAGCTTACATGTTCATCCTGAGACTAACGTTAGCACTGAATATTATTTTGGAGGCTTGCTTGAAATTGTTTTACCTTATTAGGAAGATGTCATCTATTCTAATTTCCAGTTTTCTCACAGTGAAGAGTAAGTTGTTGGTTTTGACTTACAAAATCCTAAATGAACTGGATTCTGAGTGTGGAAGTGATTGATTTTTCATTATCCCAGCCTGTCATGGCAGAAATGAAATTAATAGAGCAATTGGAGTTGGATTGCTGTCAAAATATGAAAAAAAGGGGTTTGGGTGATCGCCATAATGGTCTCTTGTCTCTGGAAATTATTTCTCTTTTAATTGAAAATAGCCTGAATGTGATGACTCTTGTATTGTACTACAAAAGCCACGTACAAGATGGGATTTCTGGGAAGAGTTTAGGACTTTCATTGAAATGTCTTATTGCTGTTCCTGTCAAATAGAACGCTTGCTACTTCTACTAGATTAAAATGAATAATATTTAAATTATATCCTTTCATTGATTTTAGGATTTCTAAAGCTGTCTTAAGCTTGTGAATGCATTTAATAAATGAGAAATTGAACTGAGTTTGAGATGTTAAGTAAATATAATTCTAATATAAATTCTAATAAATATATATTCTAACAGGGAGCAAACATACCCTTTTGGAAAACAGATGGAAAGCTGTGGTGCCATTTTAGGCACTTTTCAGAGAAGCACTAGACATGAAAAATTTCAGAGGATTAGAGCTGTATATCTCTGTATCCTACTAATTGTAATCAGGATGATTATCATGTACATTAACTATATTGCTATACTGAGTTATGCAGTTATAGCAGGACTGTGGCAGGAAAAAAAGTGAATGTACTGTAATTTCCAAATGATCCGATATGTTTTAGTACAAATTGCTTGAGATCTTAAATAACTAAGTCTACTTTAAAAATGTACCCGAAGGGAAGAATTTCTTTTAGACCTTCATATAAGTCATAAATATGTTCATAAACCCTTTCAGCGAGGCACAGAAGACAAAATAAGACCAAGTGGGATTAGGCATATTCTATACTGAATTGGGAGATACCGGTGTGGTGAAATTAAGGTAGCATCCACTGCTTTGCTGAATTTGATCTTTGTACACAGTTTGAGGTGTTGGACTTTGTATAAACGAATGTCTGTCTGAGACACTTGCCCAGTGTTTGGGACAATGGGCTCCTAATTCCTGACTGAGCCCCTTAGACTTTTAGTTTCACAATGGTAGTAGGCAACAGTTAGGGGTAGACTTCTAACTGTCACTTTTACAAAAAGCTTTGTAAGGTTCTTGCATGTTTCAGGGGAAAGCAATTCTGTTTTAAATAAATGCAGTTACTTCTAATGCATAAATCTTAGATGTGCTCTGATAATGAATTCAGGTCCCAGTCAATTTCTTTCTTTTCTTTAAGAAAGTCCATCACGGCTCTCATTTAAACATTGCTACAAATGATTCATAATTACCTCAGTTTCAGGAGTATTCATTCTTTGCGTAGAATTGCAACGAAACTTTTTTTTTCCTACTAAGGAGAAATTAATTTTTCCTCAGATTAGGTGCATTAAATATTTTTACAGTTGTTTTTGGAGATTCAGGCACATTTTTCATGATTTAATTTCTTGGATAAAGGCCAGTGATTGTAGTATTAATTCATTCAATGTGTAGTATTTGCCCTAATAAATTTCTCTTATTTGGTTTTTTGATCATAATAAGTGACATAAATTAGAGAGGTATAGACTTTTAACTGTATATTTATTCATATTTGCTATAGGACTGAAAACTGAGAAGCATTTTTTTTGTTTCACTGCCAATTTAGCAGGGCAGTGAACTAACGAGTAAAACTCTTTCAATATCTATACATGTGTAACAGTGGGCACTGCATTGTAAATGGAGATACGAGGACATGCGAACCTCTACCTGGCAGGTGATTCCCTTTTTACTTAGGAAAAAAAAGGCATTTTCTCAGATCCTCAAGTTCTCAGATCATCCTCCTCATTTAGTTTCCTATGAACTTTTCAACCTGCCAGCAGCTTTTACGTGGCTCTCCTTGCTGCCCGAGCAGTAATAGCTTAAGGTATCCACAAACGTGGCTTTGATGCAGTTACTGTATTTCCCAGCCTTTCTGGTTGGTTATCCACTAGGCTTGCCTGCAGGTCTCATGCTCCAGCTCTGCTCTGAGGGTCCATCAGCTCTCTGGTCCAGAAAGCTCTGGCATAGTTCGCACTAGCTCGGATGCCAGCCCTGCCCGCAAGGCTGTATGAACGCATCAGGGTTGGTTCCTAGGACTGAAGCTTCAGCTCAAGCTTAGCTATAAAAAAGGCAGATTAAACATAGCTGTAGACTCTCTTGTACAACTCAACCAAATGCTAGAAAGATGGGGGATTAGATAAAAGAGTATACATGTGACCTCTTCAGTGGTGCAGGTGCATAGAAAAGAGGGCAAAGTTAATGTAGATGGTGAAATAATGATTTTGAAGTATTTGTAAGTAGAGTGCACTTACTTCCAACCTGACCATGACCTCACCATCCAAGATGTCATTTTCATTTCGTTAGGGCTAATGGATTAATGACATTACTTCCTGCAAATAAAGAGTGATTATTTGGATCTTTAGAGTCAGCTTGAATTTGGCTCTGAATCTCATCTGGCAAGCATCCTTCAGCAGCTCTAATATATTTCTATTTTCCCATATCTTTAATTTTTAAAAATTATTCTTCCAGATGGTTATACTTCATGGGTCATGTTAGTTATTTATTGTCCTGTAAGAGCCAAGAGCACTCTTGGAGCTGTTCAAGTCCCTCCCTCTGCAGTTCTCTGTAGAGAGAAAGCAGTCTTTTGCATCTCACACTGAGAGCTCAGCTTGGTGAATACATGATTCAATGAAGGAAATGGAAGTGCCCTCCTAAATGTTTTCATTAGAGTCAGTACAGGCAGGCACATCCACTTTTGAGGTTGCCCAGCAGATAAAGCTACATTCACAGCAGCTTGTAAATCTTTTAACGGTAATGGTAGACATAGTCATTTGTTGCTATTTATGGAGAAGGGAGCTTCCAACAGGAATGTGAATTCATATATTTTTCAAACATTTTAAGATGGAATTTTCTTGCACATACTCTTGGATCAGATTATCACAGAACATCTTATTTCTTAACTAAGCGCGTGCATCAGTGACATTGAACTAAATACTTGCAAGATCTTACTTTCTCTGGTGATAGTGATGTTTGTAACAGAGTGCTTGTGTCTTACTTCTCAGAGACTGCTGTAGCTATTGGGCCATGAGAGCTTTAGGAGTAGGGTCATTCAGTCCTTGCTATTGAAGGCATTCTGCTTTGTGTAAAAGAGTCAGCTGCTTACTGGCCTGAAGAGCGAATAACTCAGCAGTTGATGGTACTTGGGTACTGGTCCTAGTTCAACCGAATATTTAAGGATTTTGTACAAAATAGACCAGCTTCAATAAGAGAGAAAAGATCCTTGAATATTCATCAGAATAGAGATTAGGGTTTAGGTTTCCAAGGTGAATGACCTAATAACCAGTCTGCAGAATCCTTCTCATGCTCTCTTTATGGCTCCCTGAATAGTTAAATATTTTTTACAAAACAGAAGACCTTCAGAGGGAGACCGTGAGACAGCTTTTCCCTGGGGTGTCACACAGACTGATAATTAAGCACAGACCTAAGTTCAGACTCCTGTCCCAAATCAAGCAGAAAAATGAATTAACAGCTTGGTCTCTTCTATGCTGAGTGAAGGTTTTATTTATTAGACTGCAGAGTATGAAAGGAGGTGCATCTTTCCAAGGTGCTTTGTCTGGGATTAGATGCGATCTGAGTCAGCCTTCTATACTATCAAAGTGTGTCAAAAGTCTAGAAAAGTCTAGATTGGGCAGTTCCAGTGGACTTGAGGAATTACTAAATATTAGGTAGGTTGGCACTGTCAAGCTGAATGGTTCTGAGACGACTTCATGGCTGAAATGTTGATAACAATAACACTTTGAAAGGGAATGAGACAGTGGATTTGCAAAACTCAAGTTTCCTAAATGTTGAATTTTAAGGCCTCCTTACAGAAAGCATGCTTAAAATATAAGTACAACGTCAGATCACTTTCATCTTTTGGAAAAAAAAAATCAAAGGAAATAAAGACTTTTTTCCCCTTACTGACATTTTAATCATGCATCTAGTAGAACCTTTGTGCCTTGATTGCTCATAAAGCACAGCGTCTAGGGCACAGAGCCCTTCCTGGAGTTGTAAGGTTTCCATTTTTTCAGGTTTGTAGCTAATCATTATGAGTGTCTGAAGCGGAGTGATAAGCAGGAACTATCTGGATAGTGGTGTTAAAAAGAAAAAGAGTGGTGATATTGAGTAGGAAATGATATGTCAACTTGACCCAGCTCCTTTTTTCATGAAATGGAGCTTCTTAGACACATTAGTCAAGATCTTGCTGATTATGAGAGTCCTTGTTAATATTTGTTAAATATTTGTTGTAGATTTGTTAACATTTAGCAGAGGATTTTACTAGAATTTACTAGGGGCACAAAAGCACAAATTCTTCTAACTATCAGCAAGCAAATTTCCATAAGCCTTTAAAAAAAAGAAAGAAAGAAAACAGCATAATTTATTGTGCAGTGCATGGCTGTAGTGTGAGGGGAAAAAACCCAGCAACTTAAAAACATATTTATAGCAAACCCTTCTGTAATAATAAATTCTCTTCCTCCCTAAACCTTTAGTGTATTTATCTTCAATCATCTTGTCTTTAGTTAGATTGCAAGCTATGTAAATCAGGGACCATGTCTCATATTTGTCCTTAAAGCATGCAGCAGGGCTTGGCAATTATGTAGGACATGGACTGTGGGGCACCCCTAACTAGTAATGTCTTTCCCAAGATCAAATACTGAAACCTGTCTTTGGCTTTTATATTGCCTGGTTAGGAAAAACTTCTCATGTCAGTGAAAGTTCCATGTGAGTAAAGGTGGAATAAAGATTTGATGAGTAAAATTATTCTTCTGGGTTCTGGACCTACAAGCACTTCCTTCACACATAGTAGGATGTTGTGCTCAGGAAAATATGGTGAAAGCATTGGTAACATTAGGTGTTCCTTATATTAGTATAGTAAATCCTGCATATATCCATGTTTATGTTTGAAGGAAAAGAAGAAGAAAGTCTGTCAAACAGGAGTATTACCTTCATGTGTGTGCATTTTATTTTAATAATAAAAAAAAATTACTAAACACATAGGTTCATGAAAACTATGTTTTTGAGAGAAAGAATAGATGGAGAATTTATTTTAACTCTTCCATAGAGAATATCTGTCCCATCATGCTCGGGAGAAGATAGACACCTTTAGACCATTCTGCACTATATGAATGTTGTTTTGAAAACAGATTATACCCCAGACAAAAGAAAAAAGTAGTGCTATGTGGATTATAAGAAGAAAAAAACAGTGCATGTATGTAGTGGTACAGCGCATGAAACTTGAAAACATGGTTGTAATGAACCAACACAGTAAACCAAGGGCAAAGGAAAAACATATCTCTTTGTAGACATCACAAGACCTTCATATCCTCGAAAGATCTGGACTGCTTGGTCCCTTGATACACCTACATTTGCTCTTTAGGATCAAGGATATGTTTTTGTGGTGAATCTCCTGATTGTCCCTGTTTGCCGTGCTTTGGCAATGGTTGTGGGGGCAACCTGGCAGCACGTGAATTGGATCTGTTTCAGGAACTCTTGGTCTCCATCCCTACTCACCCCCTCATCTGTTAGGGAGTGTGCTCACAGCCAAGAAGATGTGGCAGGGGCATTCTTGTGTCTCACAACCTGCAGCTGCATCAGGAGCATTAGAGCCTGCCCACTTTGTGCCATGTGCTGCCCTGCAAGCCCAGAGCACCTGGGGATGCTTTAGGACCCCCGGCATCACTATACAAACTAGGCACAACCCAGCATAAGGATGAAATCTGCTTTAAACAGTAAAATTCCGAAGAGGTTTTCTACACTCTCTAGATTACTGCTCACAGTGTTTTGACTGTTTTCAAATATTGCTTGTTACTAATCCATTGGTTCCGTTGTTACAAAAAATGAAATGTTTTACCCCCTGGCAATTTGTTTACATATGGTGTGAGGAAATGGAATTGACCTGTCTTTGCTGAAACAGCTTGTTATGCTAAATATTTCTTCATCCTTGCCAAAGTATCAGCAAAAATAATTTTAAGTAATCTATTGAAAATAATAATAAACAACGACATTTAACGGTTAAACTATAAACAAATCAAACACATTACAGTCCCACTTGTTATGGTTCTAAAATCATTTGGGCTTGAAATTAAGATTGGCAAGCCATGACTGCGTTTAGTAAAGAGAAAATGAAGTATTAATTTTCTATTTTTCCGTATCCAATCTGAAATTTGAATGTCTAAGAAGTGTCTTCTGTAACCTCTAACTGGAATAGGAGTTTTACTGCCTTGGAATCGTTCACACAGAGTTGCAAATATCGCCTGATTTTTGCTTATTTATTTATTTATTTTTGTATTGACATTGAATATTCCAATCTGCTTTTCAGCTTTGCTGCTCCTGTCCTTACCAGCGAAACGATATCAATAATCAGAAACTTCCACGACTTCATTTCCTTTGAAGTTGTGCGTAACTGACGTTTTGAGAGACATTGCTGTTCAAGGATGTTTTAAAATGAAATGTACTAGGACAACAAACAGGGTTTTGGCCTAGCTGCCCTACACCGAGTTCTAGGGCCTGATTATGCTCATTATGTGAGAACTAAAAGAATTGAAATAAATGGTATTTTACTGATAGACAACGGCTGTGTTACCTTTTACAAAAATATTTTCTGTCTTACTGGAAGCTCTGTTTACTAAATTAAAGTGAAATTAACAATTTAAAAGTAAAAAGGTGCATTCTGGCCCTTGTAATTGTACCTAAAAATATATAAACATGAAGTCAAAACTTTGTGCCTGTCTGGTAGTCAATAATACTCCCAAATTTCTATTTTATAAGAATTTTTAAGATGATTTTTTTCTACCTAATACATGAGGTTGGATGATTACTGTAAGCATAAGCCAAACTGGAATCAGAATGCTGGACTGAATAAACAAAGTCTTTTTCAAACGCTTCGGCTGAATTGTAGTTCCTGCTTTGTCAGACCAAAACTTGGTCTTTCCCCAAAACTTGGTCTTTCCCACTTCCCCTTGGTCTGACTTCAGCCCGTCATGGACCTTCAAGAAAAACATAATATGCTGGTGTTAGTTCTGCAGTTATGCTTTAGCTGCCTTTATAGAAGTGAATCTCAATCAAATTCCTGAGCATCTTTGTGTATAGTGTTCACAAACAGATTGAGCGTCTGTTAATGCTTCCAGATCCTATTAAACTACTACTGCAACAGCTAGCCCTCCAAATGATATTTTGATTTTAGAGTTTAAATAAGCAATTTGAAACATGCCATCCAGTTGTAGGAAAAGGACCGTTACAAGTACACGGTCCACGGTACATGGTTACATCCCTGGCAAGTAAATGATCTTTGTCAATGGAAGAGAATCAAAGTGTTTGAAATATGATTTAGGTATGCTTAAAAATTCTATTTCTCGGTGTTTCATATGCCTGCAATCTAACTAGATGCCTTACATGTCTTCAAACTAGATGAAAATAAATTAAAATCAGTAAAATTAATACTGACCTATTTTGTGCATACTCAGCAAATGAACAAGTAGGCTTTTCCTAATGAATAGATTCAGGGATCTGCACCATTGAGTACTTACATGCAAACTAGATATCCATAGTCATTCATTAATTAATGATATGCCCAAGTAGACCCAAGGGGGAAGAAAACAGAGGCAGAATTATAAAAATCAGAATGAATATTCAAATACTGACTATGCAGTTTTTAAGAGAGCAGTCAGCTAAATAAAATGAATAATGAAGTGTATCTTAAAATTGCACAGGAACTGGTGGGCCTGTGGATAAGTGCATCAGGTCACTATGAAAATGAAAGGACACCTGTGTGGGAGAAGGGAGGGAAAGGGTCTATTCATCCTTATCTATTGGCTGCATGTTCTTTCTCTTCTTCTCTATTTTCATATATTTACACATACAGTATCTATCAGACAGCTAATCTAGGAAAAAACATGTTTATATACATACCTTGCTGCAAATAAATTATAACTGAAGTAGAAAAATTTGACAGCTTGGAGCAGTACTGGAGAGAAGGATGTTCCTCTCCTTAAGGCATCAGAGTGGGACTTAGGAGATCTGCGTTGACTTTTCAGAGCTGCTGAGAGCTCGATGTGATATTACACAAGTTGCTCGAGCATATGCTATTCCCTCAGCCTCTTCAGTACTTTTGACAACACCGTCTATAAACTGTCAGCACCACTTCTATCTTTATTACAATCTTCACCTGTTTAAACTTCAGCTCCATCACAGAAAAGGTGGATGTCTCCTGGTTGCTTTGTACAGCACTAGTGAACTAAAACCCCTCATTTGGGTTTCTAAGTACTCTGTGATGGTGAATGTGTATTTCCAAGTCCTTGAACACTCAATTCGTAAATTACGATAAGCTAAACTTAAACTGTGCTACTCTCTGCCACTAGAAAAATAATTCCTATAATTGCACTACTAATTCAGAATAAATATTGAGCCTTTGTTCTCAATATACTGAATATGGATACCAGTCTTATGCTGGGCCTTGAGCTTTATGCATCAGTACATTTTCTCCTGTCAATCAGGTAAATGTAATATATTTCATGGAATATAGCTGCAGAGCTGTAAAGTTTCCCCAATATCCAGTCTCGTTAGTGTGTCATCTCAATGTTTTATAAGCATCTCCAAGTGAAACTTTTACATGGAACCCATAGAAAATGCTACCAAGACTTGAATTTATACCTTTGGGTAATAAAACTCAGATGGTGCTTTCTCGAAGCATATGGGTGTTCTGTAGGTGATGGAAACTGCATTCTCAACACTGTAACAGTGTCACTGTTCTATTGTGCTCTCACTTGGAGGCCTTTAGAGCAAGTGAAGAAACTGATCTCAGTTAAACAGAAACACTTTAAGTCTCAGGGCTTGTGTAAAGACAGTATGAAATTTCTGAAAAAGAATAGGAAGCAAAATGCTGAATAAAAATCACAGCATCAAGCTTCACGCTCCATGATGCCTAATGAAGTCCAGAGCTCGAATCAGGGCCTAACTCCTTACATTATGCCTGGAGATAGGCACCTAAGCTTAGAATTACTGTAAAAACCCTTCAGGCGCTAGAGGTCTGAGTACACTTCAATTATGTGCTGCAATTGGCTGCTGCAGGAAAGTTTATCTGGCTAACAGTGGTCAAGAGAAGACACCTATTTTGTATATGCCTATGTTAAAAGCTCCTAAACTGGACCATGCACATATATGAGGGTCCATCCTACCTTTTCAATACCCTGATTCTAAGGTTTCCGTAACTGTAGGGATTGGATATTCCAATATTAGTCAGTTATCCTGACATCTTCCTTACTACAAAGCTGGCTAAGAATTTATTTACAAAATCCAGAAGCAGATAGTGCTATTATAAAGACACAGGTGCCAGAAAGAAAATAGGTATCCTATGCTGGAAATAAAAGCTCCTTCTGTTATGTTGCTCTTTCTGACAAGCATGTTTTGAGTCCTTAGGATGCATTTGCCAGAGATGCATTTTTGTTTGGAGAGGTATATTAGCTTGGATTATACCATAACTATATTTTGGGGCTTATTCAAACTTAAGTCTTGGCTCTTAATTCCAGAAAGAGGTAATTTCTCTGGAGCTATTGACTCTTTTCACTTTTGACAAATCTGTATGACTCAGCCTCTTAGATTTGAGTGTACTTTTAGCAAATTGTTAAACCTCCTTGAAAGGTAGATTGCTCTTTCTTTCCCCAGGAAGTCATTCAGAAATTATCTTGATCTTTATTGGCTTTTATAGAGATATCTGTGCTTATGTAAATGCATGTCAATATTGGGACGAATACATAAATTGGTAGCTGTACTTTCGAAAAAAATATAATGTTTATGATTATTGTCTTTTGCCTGAGTTCAGACATGTTGTATATTCCAGTCCTCTGTGTAGCAAGGGGCATAGAGTAGTTTACCTTAACACTGATTCTTTGAGTAGTATGACAAGGAGAGAAAACAAACTTGTGCCAAAAGTCAGTAGGTTATACTGAGGGTGGCATATATAACTTAAGCTTTGCCCCTTTCTGAAACTTTTTTATTTAAATTTATTTGTAAGGAGATACATTTATATGAAATAATTGTCACCAAAACGTGGGCTGAATTGTTTGCCACAAATTTATCATGTGAACTTCACCCTGTGAAGCTGATTTCACGTGAGGTGATGATTCTGGCTAAAGTGTTTCACTTTTCTTGCCTGCTACTCATTTGTGTGTGACATCACCATGTAGTCCTGCCACTTGTGTTGACAAAAGCCTTCATAGAGCCAGGTTGTCAACTGGAAGCTGATCTGTTCGATAGTAATGTAGCCTTAAATACAGAAGCTTGCAGAAGGCACAGCTGTTGAATTTTAAGCTGGTCTGACAAAGTAATAAACCAGTACAACCAACAGACATTTCGTAATGTGAAGGGCTGGCATTAGGCGCTTAGAAACTTTATACAGGAATTAAGATGTTTGTTGAGGATCTAAATTAAAGAAATTAGATGTCTGCTTTTCTGAGAGAATGGTCTATTGCTCCTTCATGGTACTTCCTGAAACTCATTCCACCCTCCAACTTAACAAACTTAGCATTTTGATATATTGAACGCTAAAGACAATTAAAGGCTGTCTGTATAACCCCATTTTACATAATCTAGCAAATTCAATTAGACAGATCCTTTGTCAGAATCATAAAGCTGTGTTTCTGACACCATCAAGCACCAGAGGAATGATTTGATGACAAAAGATGGACATTGTTTCCTGTGAGCAAAATGGAAATGAGGTACTAAGATATCCATTTTTTTAACATGCACTTGTATAATGGGACCATAACTGTATAATATGACCATAAAACAATGGGAGGGGGGGGATTAAACCCAGGCTGTCAGAAGCCAAGGCATATAATTAAAATAAAATTTCAGATCAGATTGGTTTGACTTGGTTGGACTGGTTGGATTTAGCTTTCAGATTTGCCTGATCACCCCTGTGGAACTGTCATTGTCTTGAAAGAGTATTAAAGAGCAAGAATTCAAAGAATTTTCCTCATATTCTCCCTCTTTTAATCCACCAAATTAAAAAAAAGAGAAATAAATTGGTTTTGCAATATTTTGCTGACTATTATTCTGAAATTTCATGAAGCAACGGAAAGTCAGTGATAATGATTCTTTTCACATTCTCTTGCTTCTTCTTCCAGCAGAATAAAATAAAAAAAATCATGTCTTCAGAGTCTAATGTTCTTGTGAAAAAGTTAGATTAACTGAACTTAAATCTATTTTTGCTACATGGGGAAAAAAAAGCTGAAACAGCTTCTCAGCAAATTATAACTTAGAGTTGTTGCTCTATCCTATTTTTGTCAGTTAAGTAAGGCCAAAAAAAAGAGGAAAGGAAGACCACAATAAATATAGTATACAAATGCAACATAGGGAGAATATTGTGATTACTCACGATAACGGAATAGTATCAGGTTCTGACTTCCTTCGCAAAAGTCAGTGTGGTTACAGATGCCAGGACAAAGACGAGTGTCTGAGTACTAGATTTTTGAATACATGATAACTCAAGGATGTCTAAACAAGATGAGCATACATAATAATATCACTCCCAGCAACAGTCACTTTAGTGTCTGGAATCACAGAATCGTTTAGGTTGGAAGGGACCTCTGGAGATCATCTAGTCCAACCTCCCTGCTCAAGCAGGGTCACCTAGAGCATATTGCCCAGGATCACATCCAGACGGGTTTTGAATATCTCCAGGGAAGGAGACTCCACTACCTCTCTGGGCAACCTCTTCCAATGCTCTGTCACCCTCTCAGTGAAGAAGGAGAGATCCTTTCTTCTGACTTGGGTAGCCTGCTGTGGAAGTGTTCCTGAGCTGGTATAAACCGGAGCCCTTGTTAACCTATCCACAAATGACAGAGCTTTCAAAGTTCCCCAAGGACTGTAATTACATAGCAATGCTTTCCACCAAAGCTCCTTGTTCACCAGGCAGTGAAGGATGTTGGATTTTTTTCCTGCGTTTTTGTGGGTATTTGGAAACTGTGGAGAACAAACAAGTTAGTGCACTGCTTTAAAAAAACTATTTCAGAAATGTGCTTTAATTAACGGACACTGATGTCTTAGATATATTAAGAAAGTCTCTGGAAAACAGTGATTCAACGCTTCTGCTAGACTTTGTTTCTGCTTTGTATTCTTGTATCTCATATGGTGTGTTTGAGCCCTCAGAACAAAGATTAAAAATATTGTTCTATGTAACTTTAAAGTTAAGACATTAAAGTTACAGAACTTAATTTACAGTGCAAATTCTGGAAGCCAGATCTCTGCAATGTCTTCCCATAGGTAAGATACAGTGTCTTCTCTCTTACAGCAGTTTTTGTGAGTTAGGAATGCAGGTGTATACCCTGAACAACTATTTGCTGGGGCTCCCAATGTTATTCGATTGGTATGAATACTTTCTCATGTTACCCTCCTGCATGACACCTGACTCACACATGTTCCTTTTCTGGCTGTGCTTTAGCATGGAGAACCTTGTTGCAGAAGCCAGGGCTTGTGGTTGAGTCGTGATGCAGCTTCAGTGGAGGAATAAAGAAACATCCATCTTTCCTGGAGCCAACGGACAAATATCCTAGCTGTCTTGCTGCTAGAAGATAACTTTTAAAGCCTTCCTTAAGCAGATCTGAACTGGAATGGGGAGAAGGAATTTCTCAAAAATTAGTAGACTTGTGAAGCCCAAGGCATTTTAACATAAGAGTGAGCTTCAGGTGAGGATAATGAAAGCCATGAAACCTCATTGAACCATACTGCATCTACTTGCACCTATTAGGAGAAACCACATTAGAAATCCCTGACATTCCATTGTGGTATGCGTAGGATTAATAAAGAAGCCCTGTCTGATTCTATTGCTAATTTACAAAGATTGGTCTTTAGGATTTGTGGGAAAGTGCACTATAATTTTACATTTGGAGCAAAAAAAAATGTGTTTAAATACATTTGGAAGATATACTGGAGACTGCTTTTTCTGCAGCATTCTAATCAGCTAACACTCTAAATGAGAGAAAGAGGATGCTAGAAAAAAATTTTTATCTAAAGCTACGGTAAAGAAGGTCAGTAATCAGTTGTCAGAGCAATACAGGTGAGATTGACTTTCCTTTTTCCCCGAGAGAACTGTGCTGTGATCCATGATTCTTGGCATAACCCCTGTTTACTTTTCACTGCCTCTAGGTATTAAATGTAGGCTTAATAGAGCTTGTGGCAGGCAGTATGACTAATTATTTGAGCTTCTGACACTGCTCTGCCCAGGAAAGACAGAGTCTTTATTGACATGGGTGCACCCACCCATATGTTTTGACTATTGATCATCCTTTGACAGCCACTGGCTGATGTGCGAACTACTGCAACTGTGAAAATTATGCAATTGTGTGTACTGAAATAATGTCTCAATGAAGAACTGAACTAAAAGCTCGCCTTTAAGAGAGACTTGGGATGTTTGCCCTTCATTTAGACCACACATGGCTGTACACTAATATTTCCCAAATTCATCTCTCCGTTTGTCATATTATGACAGCAGGCTCTGCTGCAGTCTTCCTCACTTTAGATTTTTCTCCTTTATTAATGATGGGTTTTCTGTTTTGTCATGAGCCTTCCCATCCATCTGAGATGGCAGCAAATGGAATGAAATGAACACCATTAAGATATTTGTCATCATTTTAAGAAAAAAAAAACTTAGTTTTTATCTTTCACTGCTTTTTATAAAAAATAGCCCTATCAAGCTTAAAAATGAAACCTTTCCCTATGTAAAAAAGGGCATGTCTTCATTTCTCTTTAATGCTTCATTGCTGTCAGCATGACAGAACTGCCCATGCCAGGTTGTTGTTGTAGGGTTGTCCATGACCAGCAGACTGTGTGAATTGATTTGTTATAGATATTCTTTAATTCTTGCTGATAGTGCTAATTGGTTCATAAAGAATCATTTGATTGTTTCAAAGGAAAAAATATTCAGAATATTCATGATTTTACTCCTAGCTTTGTCTCCTTAACTCCTGACCTTTTTTCTCATATAAATGGCTGTTGGAAAAGAGGAGAAATTAATGTCATGTAAGATGTATCTTTTTTGGATGAAAATGTGTGGGTTTTTTTTAATAGTTGTGGAGGGTTGTCCTTGACTTTATGTTCAATAAGTGATTGCCACAGCTCTCCATGTGGTTACTATGCATGTCATGTATTCTTCTAGAACATTGTCAGACTCTGCAGATAGGAAGGCAAGTGGCGAAAGTTTGGTGGCGAAAGATTCCTAATGAAATCAAAGAGAAACAGAGCAATGTTTGTCCCTTTGTGAGCTGTGAAGTAGCAGTCCATGGAATAAATGGATCATCAGCAGCACGTATCATCCATCTTACTCTTTTGTATTTATTGGAGAAAGTTTTAACACTTTTGGGATGGCACTTCCATGATAAATACTGGGTTTACTCCTGTAGTTGCTGCCAGTGATGTAACCCATATTCTAGAAGGCAGGGCTGCCATCCAGAGGGTGCTAGACAAACTGGATCAATAGGCCAATAGGAACCTTATGAAATTCAGCAAGGACAAATGCAAAGTTCTGCATCTGGGAAGGAATAATCCCTTGCACCAATATAGGCTGGGGAGAAGCTCTTCTGAAAGAACCTGGAGGTCTTGGTAGACAACAAGCTGAAAAGTGTGGTGGGGGATGAGAGACAATTGCCATAAATTGAAACAAGAGAGGCTCTGACTGGGTATATGGAAAAGCTTTTTCATGATGAGGAGAGTCAAACTTTGGAAGAAATTGCCCAGAGATGTTGGGTGCTCTCCATTCTTTCTTGCAGGTTTTCCTAACTGGATAAAGCCTTGAGCAACCTGACCCGATGTCATAGCTGACCCAGCTTTGAAAGGGAAGTTGGACTAGAGACCTCTTGAGGTCCCTTCCACCTGAATTATCATATCCTATTTTAAACTTCAGCAAATTCCTGAATGATAATGCATTACGTGATGTAGTCTTTGTTTCACTTTTGTTATTAATTCTTTTGTTCTATTAGATAAAACATATTTCAGTAGGCAATATTATTATAACTGGTATGTCAAATATCTAGCAGTTGCTCAAGTAAGACAGGCATTGACCAAGATCTCTATACTGAGGACCTCATGCACTTTGAATAATTTCATAAGGCTTTATATATTCTCACCTGCAGGAAGAGTAAAAGAATATGTTGAAATTCTCTATTTCTTCATTGCTATTTTAAGAACTTAAATGTGTTTCAATTTTCTTGAAGACCTCAAGCTGAAGTTTTGTTGCCTGTTTTATAGACGTCTTTGCATCTTTATGGATGCCAGTTTCACAGTGTGAAAAATAAAAGTAAGAAAGCGTGACTCACAAGAAGGCATTTAAAATGAATGGAATAAAATAGAAGACTGATCTCTTCTGTTACCCAACATTTGCGGACAGATTTAAAATAAGGATAATTGTTCTCCACTCCCTGCCCTTTTATGCTGCCTTTTCTGTCTTCTGCACTTTTTCACATTTATTTTTATTTCATATTTTGGTACGGAGTTCAGAGGACAGGAACGGCCTAAGGCTCTAATTCCATAAGTATATTGTGAATATGCAGCAGAAGATTTTTTTCCAGTCCTTCAAAGTCAGTCGCTTCTAGTGGGTAGAACATATACGAGTTCTTTCAGGAAAAAGCTTTCTACCATCACTTTATTTCCAGAAGTTTCAGTTCAAAGCAGTTTGAAAGAAGTATGAATGGACAAATTTATCTTATAATGATGTAGAAAGCTATAAATACATGAAGGAGAATTATTCTTAATAGAAATCACATTTCAGAATCAATTCTAGTATTGTCTACAAATTTAATCCAGAAAGTGATATTGCTCTTCTAAAGACAGTGGGGCTTTGGCCCGTCACCTTAGCCTGGTGATGAAAGTGACTCCATTGCAGAAAGCCAGAAATGAATATAAAGCTTCCTTTTGACATAATTGCTGCTGGTGCAGCAAATAATCCTCAGAACACTGCCTAAATCACAGACTGTCTCTTTAAAGATTGTCTAGTCTCATTTAGACTGTTTGTGTACAATTATTCCGTAACAAATCAATGTTGTCCAGTGTTTTTTCTGGTACTATGTGAATAATCTCTAATAGATTGGCATCCATCAACATACTGGCTGAACAGATTTTACTTTCAGGGAATGTTTATGCAATAAAACTGGAATAAATGATCATTTCCTTTCAGTGCTTCTGCCTCATTACACAGTAAATCCCTGTGCTCATGCATGTATGTACACACAGAGTTTTACCTAATGGAGTCAGTAGGAGTCTTTTTATTGATTTTTTTTTCCTGTTTTTCAGAGTAGGCCAAGGTCTAAGAGTTTTTCCTTACAAGCCAGATCTTCAGGCTCCGAAAATTAAGTTTCTCTCTAACATGCTAAAAATACTCAGAGACAGGGAATCTTATGATGTGGCAGTTTCAAAGGGTTTGGTTTGGGGATCTTGGAGGAAGAACTGAGATTTTTTTCTGTTTAAACAGAATATTGGGTTATTTAAAAAAAGTTCACCTACCTTTCGTTGTTTCCATGACAAAATACTGTAAGGAACTTCTATTAATTAAGGAAGTCTCTGTTAATCTCCTGTAATTATGGAGTTGACAAATGTTGATTGAGATATTCTCTTGTTTCTTTTGATGCCTATTTCTGTTAGAATAAAACACCTGTATTGGTGCACCTTGAATTGTGATCCCTGTTTTAATAAAAGGTTAGTCAAGAATGTAGAGGTATGGAGGACAGGAAAGGTCTGCAGCACTGAGTCTATTCCTCTCCTAGAGCAGGTCACGTACAATAAATATCTTGCTAAAATGGATTTATGGCACAACTATTCCATATGGCCCAAGACCCTCAAATGAACCTTTGACTTACACTACCCGCCTAAGCCCTTAGCCACAACTATTGCATGTGACAGGAAGAAAACAAGGAAACATTACAGTAAGTATTTCAGGTCCCTGAAAGGTATTTCTTTTATAAAAGCTCCCAGATGATACCAGAAAGCAAGCCACGCATTATTTTACAGTATCCAATACTGTTACATAAGTGAAATATTTCTGCCTGATGCAGAATTAGGTTATTTCAATGTTACACGTGTAAGAAGAATGTGCCAGTTGCATTTCCAAGAATTTGAAATTGCTGGGGCCACCAGTAAGCATTATGTCATGTCGCAGCCATCAATGAATTGGTGGAGAATGCAAATCAATGCAAAGCAACCACAACTCAAATACAAAATAGGTGTAAAAAGAAATAAAAATCTCTTTCTGTTCCTCCTGGGCTATCAGAGGAAGCCTGAGGTATGGAATTAATACAGTATATTATCTATGCTGCTAACAGTCATTAATTTAATCTTTTTTCAGTTTTTCCTGGATATACAACATCACAACTCCGAAACTTCTACCAAAAATTTAATTCCTATCTCGTGAGCAAGTTTCTTGTTCCCACAGAACAGTTCCCAGTTCTGTACAGAAAATAGCTTCAGAACCTCACTTGTCCTTAGAACACAGTAGTTTGGGGATTTTAAGTACTTGTCAGTAGCAAACAACTAGCATTCATGTTACAGGGATGTTTAGTAGGAAGGACTTAGTGTGAAAGCTGAATTGGTGAAAACTGCATTTTATGTATTAATAATTTGAACCCATGTTTCCCACAATCTGAATTATGTGCCTGAGGTTTTGGCTAATACTTTCCAATCTTAGTTCAAGCCTGCACACCACATTTATCCTATCCCTTTCTTTTCACTTTCCCAAACTTTGTGTTCCTTTTCCTACTTATCTTTTATTTTAATTGGGTCTCAGCTGCTCCTTCATGCTGTCAGTTCTGAAATGTTCCCCCATCTTTCTTTGATGCTGCTCTTTACAAAAATTTTCAGCCTTACCACCTGAGCCTGACTGAACAATAACCAATTCATCTTCCCATGTAAGCTTTTTATAGGTATTATTTCTGGGATCTTCAGTCATATTATGGAAGGGAAAATTACACCTTGACGCTCTCTTTCGTATATAATAATACATTTCAGAAAATGATTTTTACAGTGAAGTTAAAATTTCCATTCCATTAGACTTTATATGAAATAATACTTCCTAAACAATAGTACTCCTAATAAACCATATGCTGAGATCCTCCGTATTTACTCAGTCTTTATCAAGTAAACCTTCCATTGATTTCAAAGTAGAAACTGTTTTTAAGAAATTTATTGAAGGGTTTAGCATATTCTTATACTCATTATTATTAAAATAAGTTAGTATTTCTTGCAGGTCTCTAATTCATTTCAACTACACGCTGATTAATAATCAGTATTTATCATCATTTGATGATACTGTGGTTTTTGTGGACTTGCTACACTTAATTTAAAAGATGTAGCTGAGTTTTTCCCTTTGCTTCAGAAGCAATGATAATGTAAGCAGCTCTGTTCTTCAGCTAAACTTTATTGGAACTCCAGGTTTGGAAGAATTAGTATTTGGCTTTATTCCCATAAAAACTCCTCTGACCCAAAGGAGAAGAATTTTAACCAGACCATATGTGGTACTTTTGCTAATAAATCTCGTTGAACAGGACAAGCTGTAAATAACCACAGAGATAATTATCCTTTTTTTCTGAGAGGCTGGCCCTGTAGGTTGAATTAGAACACATTCATGCTGCCGTTCAGGAAGCCTGCATTACCACCATCTCTTTTCTATCCTTGCTGTGTGTAGGCTCCAGGGCTTGTCAGAGTTGCAGTCTTCATAAGCAGGAAAACTGACACACGCAATTAAAATATCTTTGTAAATACAGAGAAATAACACTCTGCTCTCAGCCAATGTATGATGTGGTGAGCTACGCAAACAGTTTAAAGACAAGTACCATAGTAAATCCAGAATGAAAACACAGTAAGTTACTGAAAAGGAACCAGTTTCTGTATTGCTATCATCTAAAGCAAAAGCATACTAAAACTGAGAGTATATGCATGAGACAAAGCACTTAAAAATGTATTTTTTATGTATTTAGATACCTAAAACCACATGTTAGCAACTCAGCCTAGGTCTGAAAGAAGAACTCAGCGCTGTTGAGTCTTGTAACACCTGAAATGAGGCTGCTTGGCTTTGGTCCTGTAATTCTAAAACAGGCTTTCTCACTACTCTGTGAGAATATGGAGGAAATCAGGTGCCCGAAGACACAATTACATGACATATTTCCTTTGACAGAAGTCAGCCTAAGAGGCTCCTTCGCCAGAGAAGCTGTTCACTGCACATTGCAGGAAAGTGCTGCCTGGCCAGTCCCCAGGGATGTGGCATTTCTGGGGCTGGGAATAAGCAGCTGCAGGTGAGACTTTCCCAGGCTAGCTTTGCTACCATCGTCAACGTGGTGTAGAGTTACCGTCTCCTACTGGGACTAGCAAACAATAATAAATAATTAAGATACTTAATCTGGAAATACTGTCAACAGTGGTATTAAATCCGACCCTGTTCCAAGACTGAAGCATTGCAGCTGAGCTGTGGGGAGGAAGAGCCCTGAGTCTGCTTGGTGTCTGGGTCAGAGGTCTGAAGATGGGTGTGCAAGACAGGATCAGTGGACCAAATGGTCAGTGTTACCATCCCTTTCATATTGGTGAAAGCTCTGTAATCGAGAAGATGCTGAACATTCGGGATTATTTTACTGGGCGGCTGAATCAGGTCCTAATTCAGGACAAAAAGTGTTCATAGATGTTTTACTCTAGTAGCCAGGCTATTTGGTAAAGGGCTATTTGTGTTGTGGTGTTTCACTGAAATGTAGCCACACAATCTGGACAGCTGTGATGCCAAGGCCTTTGCTTTGATCAAGACACAGACATTATGTTTAGTTCTTTTGTCTTTTACTGGATTTTCCACACTAGCATTTTGATACAAGATTCATGTCACTCTACTGTCATTTTTCTGAGAGAAAAGGTGTCCTTGAATTCTGGGGGACATGTTCTCTTCTAAACAGGTCCAATGCTCTTTTCATTTGGGTTTGTAATCAAGGCTCAGATGCAAGTGCAAGTAAGTGTTTAAGATTGCTAACTCTTATTTCAATTCCCAGTTTCCCACTGAATTCCACTTTATGAGGGTGAATAGTTCATACAAGATATTTCAATCACTTCTGGAGAAGAAAACAGTGATATAAAATATAGGCTTAGGCTCGAAAGAGGATGATTTCTTTTTAGGAAAGACCCATATTAGAGCATAGATGACACGTACAATGTGCACAAAAGCCAAAAAAACTCCAGACTCAGAAATACTGGTCAAGTACATTAATTTTGTAGAAACATTCTTTTTTTTTTTTTTTAAATTCAAGTTTGATCTAGTATGACAATGTTTCTATTAAACCAGTCAAGCCTGAGCACAAAAACTTGCCTCTACTCAAGGGATTACTCTACCTTGTGCAAAGTTCAACTCTTCCTGTACTGCTTTTCTGTTTTCCTGTCACTCAATACAGAATTAATTATAGACCCATCACTATTAGTTTCAAACCTTTTTCTTTCCATTTCCCTCCACTTTCTCCTTATTGAATTCAGTGATTTGATGTACGTTTCACTTCTGGAGAGAAACACACCATTATTCAAAAGGTGAAGTTTCTTCTTACTCATTCTCCTCTGTAACGTCTCCATCGATAACTCCCGTGAATGCTTTTGTCTTCTTCAGAAATAAATCTTTGTGAGCTTAAATGTCAGTGATTTCCCCAAAAGATCACATCATTAAACTCTATCTATTCCCCAAGAATTTAGATCATTGTTCTTGAAAGAAGAGAAACTGCAAAAATGACTCTTATTTAATAAATCCCCTTTAATAAGCGTTTATGGCTTGGAATTGTCTCATTTTTTTCAATGACAAAAATAAAATGTTTATCTTATCAAAGGTGAAAAAGTTGTGAATTGCTATTAAAGTTAAATTTTTCAGACTGAATACTTTTTTGTGTGAGAAAATCCTCATTTATTTTGATCAAAATTATTTACATTTTTTTGGTCAAATTTACCATATTGATTGAGCATCATAATTTTACAGTTTTCTTAAGGAAGTGTTCTGATTTTTCTATTTTGATGACACTTTATTTAAAAGTATACCACCTTCCTTGTGTTCAAAATTAATTGTTAAAAGGATAATGCACTCTCCCACTCCAAAATACCTGAATTACTTTGTTGAGGAAAGCCACAAGCACAAAATCCTTTTGAAATGGTCTAGAGCACTTTTTTCAATGTCTCTGCTCTGTGTATGTCTCTGGTGATGGTGTGGCAAGCGTGTAATAAATCAGATTTTCATGAATACTTTTTTTACTTATCTTCACTGTAATAGCTAACTCATCTGTGGTGAGATTTCTTCGCAAATGTGTCACCAAAGTGCTATAAAAATGTTTTCCCTCTTCTAAATGAGATTTGTTGGTGAGAAAAATAGTTAGAGCTCATTCAGCCATATGCAATGCTGTAGTATCTGTGGAGGTCAAAACTGAGCTTTTTGTAAAATTTAAAAAAGTTCAAGTGTAGAATTTTTAGCGTGTTCAAACTATGTTCCTTGGGATTATGAGGTAATGAACTTTACTTTTATCAAAATATTATGGCAAAATATGTAGAATAACTTGGGTAAGGAGTCAGATCAGTATTTTAAGCTCTGGAGTAACGTAGCTGCTATTCATGGCCACAGGTAGATGCGCGCTGTACTTTAAATATATACGTTAGGTTCTCCCTGAATCATTTGAACTTAGGTATGCGCTCATTAGGTATGTGCTATAGGATTTATTGAAGGAAATCTACTTTCCAATGATCCTGGGAAAAAAATTCTAGTGCCTGGATGAGATGGGATGAGCAAAAGTGGAACAATATTCAAAACAAGACATTTGTAGGTGAATGTGGATTTCACTGAGAGAGTGAGGTCAGTAAATTTCTACCATATCACAGATTTTTTCTGTCTATCTTAATCAGTGTTGTAATCAGGAGCAAATGCAAATATTAAATACTTCCAAAATGAACAATAATAAGCTTTACTGACTTTATTTGACCAGTCCTTCTGACTAGTCTGAACACAAATCAGGTGAGATTAGCAATAACTCTTAAGAAAAAAAAAACCTACCACTGTGGTGCTGATACATTATCTTTTTTTCCCCCATTAACTTTTGTGGAGCTTTCACTTTTCATCATTTCATCAAGTATATTTTTACAGCTCTTCATGTAACACTTTAAGTAATTGCCCTACTTTATTTCACTGGAATAACAAATAGTAGAAAGTTAATTAACAAAAAAAAGTTCACTCTGGGGCAAGTTAGCAGAATGGTAAAGAAGTCATGATTTACAGTATTTGCACAACTTTCTTTATAAAGCAATTGTTCTTCATTATAATAATGCCAGGAGAGCAAATAGCAAAAAAAAAAAAAAAAAAAAGTGTTGCATTAGCAAACAATTAATGAACATTTGTATCTGAATGGTACCCACTTTTATGTATTATTTCATTAAAAGTTTACAGGATCCATGAGACCAGAGAATAAATAAAGGTAATGATTTCAAGATAATGGTCTCATAGGGGGCATGAATATTTAACAAATGTGTTAGTCTTGCCGACTTACCTAAACCTTAAAATCAAGGGCTTTTTATACCTTAATTTTTCTACTCACTCTTTCATTAAAAGATCAAAGTATGCTATTAGTTAAAAGATAAACTGGCACAGGTATTTCACAATTATCGTTAAGAGCTACTTTCTCTACTGTAGCTTAACAAGAGCTCCCCTTTTATGTTAAATCCTCCACAATTTAAATCCTTTTTCCATTGTAAGGAATAGCTCTTTGTGTCCTTGCACAAAGTGGCAAGTCTTTTATAGCAGTTGGTAACTTTTGAAAAGGGATCAGCATTTCCTTGGCTGTGTATCAACCTACAGTTTTTATTTGGCAATCTTCCACCAAAAAGGTGCTACCAATCTCAGTAACTGCATATACATTTTGGTGATGGAGAGGCTTGTGGCCATCTTCATCGTTGTTTCACATGTTTGGCAGTTGGAGGTAGACCTAGTCAGCACTGTCTTCATCTCACTTGCCAAACAGATGGGTTTGATAATTATTTCAATGCAATGCAGCTGTCTTGATCCCGCTCTGTAATACTATCATGAAAAAGTCATGAAACCAATGGGCACGCAAGATAGCACAGGCTTCTTGGACTTTGTCTACAAGGACAAATAGAATTTATGTAAGGAAATGTGCGTATGAGGGTCTTGGCAATTTCAGGGTATCCCTGGGATCCAGCAGCTCATTTTCTCATGGTGTCTTTTTATTCCTTCTGCCTGCATGTATTTACCTGTTGGTTCTTTTCTCATTTTAAGCATAATAGTTTTGGGAGCAAAACTGCCTTAGTTCTCTGTTGCTGCAGAACCTACCAAAAAGGAATCCTGGTCCTTAGCTGAGTGTCTTAGGAGCTAGTAACACACATACGTAATTATCAGGTTTCTAGCAAACCTCTGCAAATCCCATCATTGCTGTTGCTATACCATCTCCCTTTCTAAGCACCTGCCACATGGTCTAAGAATTCCTCTTTTTTTCCATTTTAACTAGGCTATAAATGGCTCATTGCTTTATTAAATGGTTGTGGAATTTGATAAATATTGTTTAAATGATTGTGAGTGTAACTGAAAAGCTAGGGTTCATATACAGAGTCCAGAACGTGTGAGTAGTATTTGTGGCCTTGCCACCCAGGTTACATGTGTTGCGCGTCTGTGAAATGGGCACAGCATCACTTACTGGATTACTGAATAAAGGGCTGCTAAGCAAGGCAATCTCTAGGCTGGCAGGTCATCTGAAAGGTATTTTGTAAAGCATGGAAAGGAGCGCTATGCTGTAATTGGGTGTTCTTTCTATCGCTATACCTTTAGTTCAGGAAAAAGTATGACTAATTTTTCTAGCGTACAGGCTGTCTGCATGCATCCTTTTTGGGTAGACTGTACACCCCACTTACACTATTGTTTATTTGTGAATTAGGCTAAGAATGGAGCAGATACCTGCTCTAGAGCTGTCACTTGCAGTTTAGTGGAAACAGTAGACATGCCTTTTTTAATGAAGGGCGTGCCCTTTGAATTGGAGGAGGCAGCACTCAAGGAATAAACACAGGAGAATCTCGTCACATAGCAGACCGTGAGACCGTAGCAGCAATGGGTGCCAGGCCGCAGAATGTATTCATAGGGGCTGTCAAATTCATGTGGGTAATTGAGTGGCTGGGGTGATCTTGCTCATTTAATTGAATGTATTATTCTGATAGGCTCTCTCTGGTACACAGGTGCTCCCTGATAACTAATAGTAACCCCTGGCTGGCAGGAGAACAGGCTGGGGAGTCTGTCATTTGTGAGCAGAGCTGGGTGAGGGATACTCCGGGGTGGGGGGAAGGTATGAAAAATGCGTGTGGCTGAAACATCCGGCACAGTCTCAACAGCATATGCGTTGCCCTACCAGAAGGCATAGAGGATGGTAAACACTAGAAGAAGCTCTAAAGTTTTTATAGAACTTTTGCTGGAGGATGAATCAAGTACAGTGGCCCAGAAGTGTGACACAGATCACAGTGCCATTTTGGGGGCAGTTCATCAAAGATAGATTTACCAGACCTGAAGATCACATCTTTTACCTTTCTTTTTCATTATTTGCAAGCAGTGCATGCTTTTGCCGAGCAATTTCGAAAGAGTTATTTTTGCTCATCGAAACCGCGGACCCACAATGTTGTACTGCCGTTGTATTAGAAAGTGGAGCTATTGTCTCTTCTTAGGCTTGTGTATTTCTGTTCTGTGCAACACATTCAGGAGTAGATTAATGCACCAGTTACAGTGTTTTTGGTTAGCTAGGATTTATTTTGGAAGAAATGGGCTTGGAGGCCTTATCCAGAGAAAAGGAATGACCCTGGATCTCCCACTTCTGGCCCTCACTGGTGAGAAGGAGCTGGCCGAAACAGCCCAGCAGAATGAGATGTTACCGTTGGTTAGAACATGCTGATTCCTGGGTGTGTAGGTTCATGTTGAAATTTAATTAATAAAACATGTATTTATCTTTCTTTAAAGTCAAAAACAATACAAACATGATTAATTTTTAATGAGTAGCCCCTACAGTACCTGCAGTGTTGATATTTTCTATGAATACGTACCATGACCCTTATTTTTAAAGGGATATGTAACTGAACAGTTTTCTGTTACAGAATAACTTTTTCCTCAGCTCTCCAGTTCATCTAGTTTTATGTCCAACAAAGATAATGAACTACAGGCAAATTAGAATATTGTTGTTGTTGTTTTCTGGGTTTTTTTTTTTAGAAAAAAAATCTTGAGAGGTGTTATAGGCAATTGTTATTTATCTGAAATGCTGGAATTTGGCCAAAGTACAGCCTAAATCCTAAAGAGTTTAGGATACTCCTGCTTGTATTCATGCAGAGAAACTGCGCTCCTTGTGGGGAAGGGAGGCAGTGTTTTTTTGTAGACTTATCCGTGTAATTAGTTTCCCAGTTGGCTGTATGACTTGCTTTTTGTTATCCAGAACCAGTCACAGGACTAGAATGACATGGACATTATTAAGTGTCTTTGTAAAATTAAAGTCTCCCGACATTTCCTGATGAAGCCTGTGATAGTATAAAGTAAATTAAAACAGAGGCCACCCCGGGCAAATGTCTGCTAATCTCCAAACAGGCTTGGTTTCGTGGTTATTCTTAACGAGGAGTGATGCTTCTTTTTTTCTTTCTTTCATGCAATTCATCAAGGCAAACCAGCCAACAGCTGATTACAACAATATACAAAAAAATTCCTAACCCCAAAGACTAAGTCAATTCAAAGACTTGTACAGGCAAAGTGACAAGCTATTGTACTTCTTCAGAGAGTTCATTTTTTGTGTCAGTTATAGCATCATAATGCACACTGTGTTATTGTTCTGCTCAGACAGTGAATTGCTGATGTGTATAATGATGCACCTGTTAGTCAAGAAATCCCTCAGAAGCCAAACGGTGCTATAAAATTGACATACTCACACACAGTGAGAGCTGTCAGGCTGTTTCCTCTGCATTATGCAGTATTTTCTGCTTTATGGCCATTAAAAGCAATAATAAAACAGCTGTCGCGGAGTGGTATGTTGTCAAATATCAGTGAAAAACATTGAGATGATGATAGCAACGTGATTCACAGTGCAATAGCTAAAGATAGGTCAGTATTTTTGTTATTAGCCTTGTTTTTTTAATGTGTGTATATGTATTTGCCCTAGGCAAAAAACTTGCCAGACAGTAGATAAGCCTCGGAGCAATGAACAACTTTTGTGCTTGTAAATTTTTCGGTAAATCTAACCAAATAACTCTAGTTTCTGGAAATGAAGTTTTGTGACAGACTGCCAATGAACTTAGCAACTCTGTGAGTCTGCCACAGGTGCTGACAAGTCTTGTGACTTCTTTGTATCTCTGGTTGTTCAACAATATTGCCTTTATTACCGTGGAGACAAGATGAAGAGAGAGGCTAGAAAGACAGTCAGTATTTGCCCTTTTCCTCTGTAGTTGCAATGGCGTAAAGCATTTGTTTATCACTTTGTTGCATTTTGATTGCACTTCTCCCAGGGATCCCAGGAATGCTCTCCTCAAGGAATTCTCTCAAGGAATTCTTGGCAGCCTCGGAGCCTTGGCTGACTTGCCCGTTGTATCTCTCCTGGGGCACCTGAGTTTGAGATGAGGCTGCCTACAGTTCCTATCCTTAGGAAGGACCATGTCAGAGGACTTTCTAAGAGAGATCTCAGGACCTCTGCCTTCTTTATAGCTTAATTTGAAGACTTTTTCACTGAAAGGGAAGATGAGGTAGCTGATCATCTGACACCCATTCACAGTGCAAATCCCTGAACTGTGGCGGGTGCTTCAAGCACTGGAGACATGAAAGAATAGTCTCCACAGATGGCCCAAAGGCATTCATATAAAGACGAAAAGTCAGTAGCAATGACTAGGTGCCATGTAGGTTCTATTTCCAGCACAATTTGAGGATGACAAAAATTATTTTAATATATCCCAAAGAGATAGGAAAGTATTATTTCTTTACAATACTAGTAGTAGTAACATTTTTTTCATGCAACAAACAGCCCCACAAAAGCTACTGCCCTTCAAAAGTGTCTCAGTACTCTCTCCCACTGTTACAGATAGGGATCACGCTCATACATGGTTCCTCATAAAAGATTGATTGGAGTCAATAATTACGTGCAATTATGCTAAGTTCCAGTTCAGTGCTGTGGAACAGGACCATGTCTCTCTTTAGATCATCAGTCAGCACATTGTTTGGTTTAATGGTCACTTCCTAACATTAAGAGCAAATTACAACTGGACTAAGGTAAACAACAGATTAACTACTTTTTAATCTAAATTTGACATTGACTTGTTTGAAAACAGTAAACCAGAGAGGAAAGGACTTAACTAAGTCTTAGACCTAACAGCGCTTTGCAGAGGGTGTTTTCTAGCTAAATAAAACCAGGGACTGTGAGTATAATTCTTTCATGTGGCTTCAGTTTAGAAAAATAAGATCTCTGAAATGCACAAAAACCTAACTATGAGAGGTTTAATAAGTTAAAGCTAGCATCTTTCATGTCACTGGGAAATCAAAAGAAAATTAACTGCGTGTGGTACTCAGAATGACATAGGCTTTGACTGCAATTCATCGGCAAAAGTGATAGTTCAGTTACTGAAAAGGGTGACTTTCTTAAACCCATCAAGGACTGGATTACAGTGCTTCCTCTTCTTGCTGTCTAGCAATTGGGACATTCTTTATAGATAAAGAAAGGGTAACTTTGAATCCTCTTACACTTCAGAGCACATCAGTCTCAGCTCTCCCATGGTCTGGTTAAGAGCCCAAACTGCTATCGTATGATCACTACCGCTGCTATTTGAAAGGAAATAGAGTACTCCACTCAGCTAACAGGACTCCAGGCCCTGCATCCTGAAGGAATGGAGGTACGCATTTTCCAGAGATGGTCAGAAGGATATATCTTCTGACTAGACTTTCTCTCAGTTCAGTGTGCTGTCCACTTTGGATCCCCGTTTGGATATCAGCCTTTCCCTATTCGTAGTACAAAGGGTGTAGGTATGTAAATCAGCATTCTGGCTTCAACGTAGGACCTGCATATGTGTGAGAAAGGTATTTAGCTATGTACCAAAGCCTTCCACTGGAGCTAGAGTACAGTAGCAGAAACAACAAATGGAGATCCATCCATTACAAATGGACTTTTAAAAGGACCCTAGCCTTCCAGCATGGTCTGCAACAGGAAAATGATCATTAAATTTGCTTTTAAGGCTACTTTTTAAACTGGTATTTGAAACCAATTCTTCTTTTTAGTAACTCTCTATTTTTTTCCTATGGATTGTAGACCCAGACATTTTTTTTCTTATCCTGGAACCTTTTAAAAACTTGCTTCTCTTTTTCATAGTTCGGAGTAACAGAAGAATAAACCTGTTTGAAGGCAGATGAGCCCACAATATTTCATAAGTATGTGGAGCAGGAAATTGTTGATTCTTAGTTCTGGATAGTACCCGGAGTAAGAAACATCAGATTTGACCAGTGGTTCCTCTGCTATACTTTCCTATCCCTACAAAGTGCAGCAGACCTTTTTTGAAAGTGATAGGTTGATTAGTTCCATTTATGTTTAAGGATTATCTCCCTTAGTCTTTAAGGATTAAAAGAGAGCTCTTGAATGTGATTCCTTCTAAGCCCCATATGTTTTCGTAGTTTAACTTTTTGGCCTTCATGACATCTTGCGGCAATGAGTTTCGTAAGGTAATTAGATGTTGTAGATGAAAGTATTTTAACATTTTCATATGGTTTTCTATTCCTATTTTAGTTTCATTGGATGATTCCTTTTCGTATGAAAGCCAAATGGTGCATTTAGTTTGCTTTATCCGAAAGTGCAATTTTTACTTTCTTTTTCCCCCAGAGAAATTAAAATTATGATGAGTCCTAAGGATGCTATTTTGAGTACTCTTTAAACGTCTCATGATCTTCACTGATTTTTCCGTGAATGGCTTGTTGTAGCTGTCACAGCAAACATGGCTCATTCACCTGGCAGAAACTGTCAGAAGCTGATCTGTGACAGTGCATTTCCTTTGTAAAAGACCAAATGCTATTTCTGTGTTTAACAAGGAAAAGAGAGAAGTGATGTTGAAAAAGAACAATGGGAATTCTGGTATAGTTCAGAAAATATGGTGATAATGCTACATGTACTATGTTGTGATGTGTGAAGTTAGCTGAGATGATTGGTGAAGCTGAAAGCTATTGTGAGTGAGCTCCTCCTGCTCTGAACTGCATGTCATAGCTCAGTTGTATATAATACAATTTGAAAATGGATTTGACTTTTCAGGGCAAATGCTAGATAAATGGTATTTCATCAATTGTTTTGAACAGACTGTAAAATAAAGAAAGGATTCCAAATGTCCAGGAAAAAGAAATTCAGCAGAGCAAATTATTTCAGTTGAGCTATATTTTCCCAAATGAAAGGGCCAGTTATGTATAATGATGAGCCCTGTCCTTCCTTCCATTTCTAAAAGATACTAAGCACTCACTGCAAGACATGAGTTAAGATTTGTTTACACACTCTGTTTTGGCCACTAAATGAGTTGCCAGGGGAATTGAGCTGATGAAATGGTTAGAAAGATTCATTTATGATGTTTGGCCCATATTGTCTTAGAAAACAAATATGAGATTTTATTTTTTCTGATTTGCACCAATTTTATAGCTATAGATTTCAGTAAACTTCATGTGATGAGCTAAAATTTACTAGGTCTAATCTCTGCCTGAAAATGAATGAGTAAAATGTTTCTCGATAAAGGGAGACTGCTAGTAAACAAACAAACCAACTTCTCAAAAACTCTTATCTGAGAATTTACTAACATAAGAAAGTGTTATTTGGGTAAACAGTCTCGAACTTCTTGAACTCAGGAAAATCCTAAAGGCAAAATAAGAATCAAGGAGATACTGCTGGTTGCAGTCAGTGATTCATGAGAAGATGACCTGAGCAGTGCACCTGACTGGTGCACCTGAAGAAATCGAATATTTCCATGATATACGAAATTTGTTTAGTCATCTCAGGTTCTGTATCTCTCTGACAGATTAAAATGTATTCTTCATAAACATGTTTTGCAGTATTTGGTGCAGAGGGTGATCTCCTTCAATGGGAGGGAAATCTTCTGCTTTAGTTTTCACTGCAAACACTAGTACAGTGATAAAGTTGCTGAATGCATCCTTCTCGCTGTCAACCTTTAATTAGGTGTGAAAACATCATCTCTCAGAGTGAGCTGCTTTGCCTTCAAGGGCTTTCTTCTTTTTTCTTTGAAATACCACTGGCAAGGCATGTCCCTTTCAGTAGCTCCTATTCTCATCTTATTCTCTCAAAATGCCCCGAAACATAATTTTTTATGCTCCCAGCTTGATATTGCCTTCATATTCCTTTTCATCTTGCAATGAAATATTTGATATTGAGTAAACTGTGTTCTGAGTTGGTGGATACTGTGCAATTCCACATACTATGTTCAGTGGAAACTGTACTCTTACTTGAAAATACAGTGAATGTCCTATCATTTCTAATAAGAGAAAGGGAAAAATGAATAAAGCCGAGGGAGTGATTTAGCTGTTCTATATGACTTCTTAAGCTATACTCACTACATACGATAGCAACAGGGCAGCGACAACTGAGTTCATGCCAGCAATGTGTACAGAAAGCGAACTGGAATTTCCTTTTAACCTTGCAGTGTAGACAAATGTTCAGAGGATGTTAGAGCATCTAATCCATCTCCCATTCCCTGTATGTTCACCACCTAGAACCTAAAAGAGCTGCAAGTTCAAGAGACTATAAAAAATAACTACCTGCAAAAGCTGTGATACTGTCTCCATTTAAGGTGTGATACAAGCACTGTGAAATAAAAAAGGTACAGGAAAGGCCTAAATCAGCTGAAAACACCACTGCGCCTGGTAAATAGTATCCCATCAAAGCCCCTTGGAATAGTATAAATGGACCATTCTTTACAGCAAGAAATATGATTTCAGCCTAGGGAAGTGCTGCCCACTGAGCATATTTACTATTCGCAGCTGTAGCAGTATTAGATGCACTTTGGCAAGGTCTGGCTTGTGAACCGCTGCTAAAAGAAACTTTACAAGATACAGCTATTCCACTGGTTATTAAGGAGTTAGAATACTCCTTATCAGTTGAGGCAAGCTGAATTAAATTCTTCCATCTGTGTAACACAAAGTGATGTGGTCAAAAGGGAAAACAGAAAAATGGACCCTAAAATGTGTTTCACTCCCCCATCCGTAGTTCACATGCACTCTCTGAAATAAATTTCTGAGCATACAGAATACATACATGCTAACTAAATCAGATAAGACAAAAGAGGAAATGAAGAGGAATTTCAACGTTTTATTATAGAAATAACACACCATAGCAGAGAAAATATGAACCACAGAAGTACTGAGGCTGTTAATCTGGGCCAAGACAAGTTTTTTTTTTTTTAATGCTAAAAAGAATCATGATTTTTTTTAAATGTGGTATATCATTTACCTCAGTATCAGGATTTTCTTTCAGGATTTTCATTCCTTCTGGTCTTGCATGTGTTTTATCCTTGTCCTTGAGTTAGAAACAGCACGTGGTTACAACTCTAGAGGGGCAGAGCAGTGATGGAATTGTAATTCTTAATTGCAAGGTTTGATTTGTGCTTGTGACTTACTGATGCTAATTAAGTTTTATGATATCCATACTACATTTTTCAGATTGGGAAACTAGAGCTTAGTGAGGTAAAATCTGAAAATTTAGATGAACTGTCCATAATAACACAATAATAGTGTAAGAATGATAATGTAAAGTCCAAAGTTTTATCACAGATTATATAGTGAGACAAATTGTTAGGGTGAGAGATCCTTGAAGCTGTCATAATAGGTGGAAACATTACATGCTGGAGCTGAATGAAAAATGTGATATCTAAAGTAAAATCTGAACTGTCACTTTATTTTTCTGTTATTTAAACTTTACTATCATCTCACTAGGTCTTGTAGTATGTTTTTGCAACCATCAACCAATGTAAGAATATACTATAATTTTACATCATTACCAATAATGTTTCGTGTGGAACGGGTGAAGCTGTTAATACTCAAACAGATCTATCTGGTCAGTACAGTGGATATACTTGAGAGTGTGTCTGCTCCAGCTTGCATTATGTATTTGCAAATAGCTGGAGTTTTGAGCAATGGAAAGTTATCAAGGGCTTAGTGAAGACTTAATCTGCTGGAAAGATAAAGGCAGGAATGGGGAAGAGAAGAGCAAGTTATGGTAGCACTAAGGTTTATATAGGTTCAGGTGAATTGAGGACAGTAAAGATAAACAATGATCTGTCAGTAGACAAATGTTTTTTCTAAAAACTTGGTAAAAGACGATGAACCAGAATGAGGAGCATCAAATTTAAGGTATTTTAATGAATTGTGTATGTTATGCTAATTTTATATTTTAAAAGTATATTCAGAAACGTTGCAATGCCTACCTCCTAGGCTATAAATTGTACGAACTGTTAACCTGAAGATCATATGCTTAAGAATATTTGGGGAGGAAGTGTGTGCAAACCCTAAGACTTGACAGCCACTCATACTTCAGGCCCCACAGTGCCAACTGTCCAGTGAATGGGTTCTCTGAGAGCAGTCTAGTTAGTGGCTCAGTTATGTGCTGCTGCAAAAAGACCTCTCAAGATTAAAGATAAAACTGTAAGGGTTGGCAGCCGTCTAGTTTTCTGGTGTTTCATGCGATTTGATAATGAAACTTGGCAGGTTGCTTCTCTTTCTTCTTAGCTTAGCTTACCGGCTCTGATCTGTGTTAGGCACAACACAGTAATATATTTAGTGTCTGAAGTAGGAAAAGGATCTATTATTTTAATAGATTTTTCGGGTTTTTTTATGCAAACCCTTCTATTTTTATTAGCATCTATAAAACCTACAGAAGTAATTTACTCCTGGGTCACAATTCCCAGGTGATGTCTGATGACACTTGCATAAAGTATGAGGAGAAGTATGTATGACAGCTTTAAAAACTTCGAACGAAAATGTATTTCAGTAAAGTATGTCAGTAATATTTTTACCTTGTTTCAGCTTTGCTGCTAGTAACAAGTTAGATGAGAATCCAAGAAGCCAGCTAGTGAATGTATTTTTCATTTCAAAATAATCTTGTTCGTGGTTTGGCTCTCAAGTGAACATGGCTTTTTTTGCTCTAAGGCAACTGAAAACATTCACATAAGGTCAAATGTAGTGTAAATGGAAATCTGTATCCTAAAGCATAGAGATATCATATCATTTTTTTCCAATGTTTTGACTTATTTTTCCTCACAGCTTTCCATGCCCTGTAAAGGAAAGCTTCATACTCTTTCTGCTATTCCTGCTGGCAAATGGAGTTGTTTCAAGTTCCTTTCCCTCACAGGACTTAATGTTTAGTAAGAAAGCCTGACTTAATGGAGTTCAATAGCTGCCCTTTCCTTCAGACAATTGAGCTTTCTGTGCTGACAAGTGTGCTGGGAACTCTTTGACCTTCTCTTTCACATTCCCTGTTGCACAAATAACACTGGACTGGGGCTTCCACATATAATATAGAGGCTGATTTTACCAGTTTCTGAAACTTCTATTATCCCTCTAAAGCAAAGCCAGAAATACTGTAGCTTAGAATCATGGAAATTACAAGCCTAATCTTCAACTGTAAAAATTGGCACAATTTTGCTAAAGCTTATACTAGTTTATACTAGCAGAGGATCTCAACTTGCAGGGGAGGAAACGAATTTTTGAGTTATCTATCTGATCCATCTTAAATATAAAGATATATTTCTGTGACAGGGTCCCCACAGTATTCAATCAAATTTCTAATTCTGCAGCCTTACTGTGGAATTGCAACTTCATAGTGAATATATGGATTCCACTCCAATTCCCTTTAGCCCACAGCTGAGATCCTCTGCTTAGGTCCTTGCTTTGTTTTACGCTCCTTTTGCACAATGTGTCTTCCCAGGAACGCGTAGGTATATGAGTCTTGGTAAAACTAGTGCATCACTATCAACGCTACAGTTGTCTCATTCCCTCATTAAGTTTGGACATCAGAAAATAATGCAGCTGTAAAATATTAATAGGTCTGCTATTCCTAAGCTGCTCCCTGCATGAGATGAAAGGCAGTTAGTGTATATATTTAGAATAGTGCATTGACCCTGAAAAAATATTGTGCTACAGCTGGCTTTTATGTGATGGATGGTAACAGAGGTAGAGCTGTACTCCTGACTGCCTTGGAGTCAGGTTGCTGGCTCTGGCAGCATCATAGGCAGCTGGAGTTATCAATTTTATGACGGTGCTCTTCAAATATAAAAGTAACAGGGAAAAGAAGGGAACATTTGAAGCATATTGCAACCATAACTGTTAGTAAGAAACCCCTCCCTGCTATATTCAGACACTGCCATTGCCCAAATGTGTCACTAGACAATGAGGCTTCACAGTGTTAGTTTGCTTCCTGCTGAAAGCAAGACTAACATGAGCAGACAGAGGAAAAGAGAGAGAGGGAGAAAGCAGGTAAGAGAGGCTGACAGAGACAAGGTCTAAAAATTTTTATTCAGTTACTTACCTGCTACGATGTTTGCATCTGAGGGTTAGCAAACTCCTAATTTCCAGTCTACATCAATTAGTGGCTGGCCACACCTTCAAAGTTAACCCACAATAAGTTGCCAGGGAATATAGAAGGGAGAAAAAAATTTTGCGCAGAAAACCTCTTAGCCTAGATGTGAATACTGTGCAGAGTTAATAATGAGCATTCTGACCACATAGAGTGGAAATTATTATAAGAAAAGAGATAAAGCTATTCATGTCATTTTGAAAGACTGTGATCTAGAATAACAATAAAAGAGACTGAACACACTGAAGGCTAAAAAGGAGAGGAAAAACCTCCAATAAGCTAAAGCTAAATAACTTTTGATGTTTCTAATGTTCTGCTCCAGTTCCCAATAATCACTAGAATTATTGGTGTATGATTCTTACAAGCCTTAAGAGACTATGTTTGTTAAGGATTTATTCCCTCTTTCGTGGCATTTATATAATCATGTAAACTGCTATGAAAAACAGATAGTTACCTAAAATGTAATAGGAAATAAAGAAGAAGGCAGACAATCCTACAGACAGAAAAAGGGATAAAAGCAACAGACAGCCTTCAATGTGCATTCAGATTGTATCTCACTGGAGAGGTTCAGCTGAGTTATTTCCAAAGACTCTCTCCAAAGACCCAGGTTGGAGTAGTTCGCTTATGGCCTGCCACTGACTTTGATGCCATTCAGCTACTTCAGTTGCACAGTTTGAAAGTATTTCCTCTGAACTTAAATAGGGCAATCCAGCGCAGTGGGGAAAAGTAGCTTTGTTAAAAGACAAATTGTGATACTTAGTTCATCGTTGTCATTAACTCCTTTTGTTCCAGTGACATATAGCTGTTCCTACCAAGACTATGTGAGTTGTTGCATAGCTAGCTATTATAAGAAAGGCTCTGTTCTGAAGAGAAGTATGATACACAATTATGCAATATTTTAGAACTGATTTAAATGAGAGTTAGACATTCAGAGGTTTTGAAAATCTCTATAAGTACCAGACTATATTTGCATTAGGGCCCAGATATAACTCAAAGGTGTTCAAAGATGTGCACTGATTTTAAAACTGTCACAATAAGAGGGCATTAGGAGGCTGATGTCTCTGTCATTCAATGGGTTACATCAGTTTTTTAGTGTCAAACTTGAAGTCTGGGCAAAAATGAACCAAGACAGTCTGAATCCAAAATGAGCATCCTTTCAGATTGAGCATTTGCATTTGCCATGTCTCTTTCTAAAACAAGGAAAAATGATTTGGCTCTTACAGTCTTGACGGAAGCTGCTAGTGCTCAAGACTTGGAAACGTGGCTTTCACTTGCTACCAGAGCAGTACAAGGAAGGGAGTCTTCCAGGGCTACAGAGAGTTCTCGGTTTATTATTCAGAGTAGGTCTGAGAAAAGTTCTAGTTTGATGACCATCACATTTGACAACTGGAGGAATTTGAGAGCTACAATAACTATTTGATTTGATTTTAGCTTCTTATATGCTTACGTTGATAAGCTCAACTGGGATAGGTATACTGTTAGGGTAGTTCTAAAGCCATGGTTTCTTTTAGCTTCTCCAACCATCTGTAAAAAGTACAAAGGGATAGAGTTTAGTGTAAACTACTGTGTTATCTTAATTAGAGAGGAGTGGATAACTTCTGTCCAAAATACATCATAGTGGGGAGAAAATTCTGTAGATAATTCCTACAGCAAATGAACTCCCTAATCCTGGAAGGAGCACTAAGTCTCCAGGAGTTTGGGGAGGGAGGAAAGAGGCTGAGGAGAAGCCAGGTGAAGAAGGAAGGTAGATATCTTACTTGAATAACTAACTTCAAATATTTAAGTTAGAAAGGTAATTTCTAGTTATACTCAGTGAGGAGAGTGATTCAGATCTGCCTCTAAAATGCACTCTATATAAATCATCAAACTTCACATATCTTAAGAGTAGACAGTGTGGCTTTGTAGGGTCTCCCTCAGAATCCCCGTTGCAGACCTTCCCGCTGTTGTTCCCTGGAATGAAATAATCTGGAAAAAGGATAATACTAATATATGTGGGCCTTGGAAACTATGATTGTGGATACCATAAGGGTTCAGCATGAAATATGCAGGGCTTTTAAATTTCGTGTAGGAATGCCAGGTTATTATGTTTGGTGTATCTTCACCTTTATGATCTTGCTCAATAGGTGAAATGCAGTTCCTATTGGAATTTGTATGTTTTTTTCTCAGTTTCTCATTCTTTCAAGTGTTTTATGCTTCAATATAGTTTATTAGAAATTTTTTAGCAGTAACTATTATCATGCACTTTCCTATAATCCACCAGAAGCATTTGTGCTTGTGGGACTTGAGCCACTAAAGCTTATCTAAACTCATTTTTTAACTTTATGAATTATTCATTTGTTTATTTATTTAATTTTAAGTTCTCAATCTTTACTTTCAGTTTTATGCGTGGTTAAAGATCTTTACATACAGAAGAACTGAAAATAGTCTTAGGCTTGCATTAAAAGGAAGTAGGTAAACCTAAAAGAACATGAACTCATGGTTTTGTGAGAAGAAAGAACTTTTCTAAATAAGTATACATTTATCTAAAACTAGCTATTTAAAGGTGAGTTATTATACTCTCAGATTTGAATGTTTAACGCACTGAAACCGTGGGATTTGGACAACTGTTTTCTGCCCAAAGTCTTGGCTTTGAAGTACATTACTGACTTGTATATTAAACCCTATTACATCAGTGTTTCACTTTTTTGGCAAAGCAGCAGGTGGAATATTTGAACATCTGCCCATCAGTTGTGGAATCACACCTCATTTATTGAGTGGACTTTCTCCATTAGTTTAGAATCTATTTTGACAGGACCACTTGTCATTTTACACACTGTGTTGGGTCTTGATTTAAGTCTTTTATACATTAAAATATGCACCATTGAAGGCTTTTAGAGTGCAGCTTTCACTAAGCTGGTTTGTAAAGGTCACTATGCCAGGAAATTCATTCATTATCTTGACTTGGAAAATTAGTTTTAAACACCAGGTGCATATAACGTGTACCAAACTGAGTCCTGCTATGTAACTTCATTGATTAACTACTTTTGTTAATGAACAACTGTGAGTGTAAAAATGGTGCTGAGGTACTATATGAGTGATTTCATACAGTTCTAAGAAACCTGTAGGCAGAAACTGTCGTAACTATGATGGGTAGATGGAACTGCAAAATGTAGAGGTTGGACTCAAGAATTAGGTTTTCAGAAAAAAAATAACTATGAATATTGTCCTGAACCCTTACTATTACTAACTGGTAGTGAGACTGATTGTTCGGGGACTGCTGATTCTAAGCGTGCTCTAGAAGCTACATTTTTTATTAAATATGTTTCTCCTGATGCATCCTGATCTTACATCTCAGGGAAGGGTGTTTGCTGAAGCTTGAATTACTACGGCATGTTGAAGCAGCGGATTCTACAGAGAAGAATGAAGATATGAAGTAAGCACAACAAACTTCCAGGACTCTTGGCAGCTTGTCTGTATTGAAATGCTAAACCATCCTATTGAAATAGGTCTCGTGTTGACTATAAATGTTTTGGAGTTTTCATACTTTGCTCAAAAATTTCATGGAACTTGAAACTTTTTGTAGAAAATGTAGGTCGCTTTTATGTTTATAGAAATGGTGAGGTATATGGAAACAGTGAGACATTGCTGCTGTAGCATGATGGTCACAGTACAATAATATACATGACTGCTACGGCAGTGGCCTAAGTACCCAGGGTCATTTCAGTAAACGATTCAACTGGCATTAATAAAAAGGTCTACAAAAAATGGTTGCTTGTGGAGACCTTGACCTCTGTAAGCCTTCAGGGTCTTGAATATATCCAAAGACCCAATTTACCCAATTCTTGAATGTCGGCGATAAGAAAAATAAGCTATGAATTGCGGCAAACAACGCACCGAACAGTACAGATACCCGATTCTAGCTAAAAGAGTGTGGTGAAGAGCTCCTCCGAGCTGCAGCACAGCTCAGGGCTGTGTGGATTTCTGAGCTGAACTTGCCAGCCGTCGTCTGCAAATTAGAGAGCTCAAATTATTGAGTTATTGGCTGGACTTAGCTGGGGCACGTCTCCAGGTAAGCATGACTAGGTTGCTTCCCAGACTGGGATGGCTTGTGTCCATCCGTCTCGGGTGTCTTTATTCTTGCTTTCCCACACTTCTGATTTTGGGGTCAGAACGGGTAGAGCCAGATTAGGTCTGACACATGTTGGGCTGCAGTAAAAAAACAGAAATTTCCCCTTTGCTTCCCCTTCTTTCTTCACTGTGTGATGGCTCTGGACTGGTGCCCAAACTATCCATTGCATTACTTCTGTTATTTACTCCCTGGAGCAGAGCTTTTGAATAATAACACGACAAAGGAGAAACTTGCACAGAAATTTCATAGTTTTGCTATATGAAAGAAAAATCCTTTGCAGTCCTCTGCTAAGACCCTAGTTTCACAGCAAATGAAATATCCTCAGGCAGAGGCTTCCAGATGGTGGCATGCATGTCACGAATAGTAGGTGAATTATCATCAAATGCCTTGGCAGCTCCTGACTCCTTGTGAGGAGGTATTTAGCTGAGTCAGGAGTTAAATACCAATACACAGTTTAGTTGAGGCTGAATTTAATGCTGAAAGAGTGATAATAAGAATGTAGACTGAGTTCCTAGTTTGATTTTCTCTGCCCAGGGATAAAGATGGGACTGGGAAATGTGAGCATCCTCTTAGTCTTTAGGATCTGGAAAGAGAGGAGTAGGAATGCTTTTTTAATTGCTGCATATGCATAGCCATAGGTGAGCCAGAGCAGCAAAAGGCAAAACACTTCTGAAGTCAGGGCTCGGATAAAAGCTGTATGCATTTGCCATGTTTTCAGAATTTTGAAGGTCTAGAAAAAACCAGTTGTTCTGACAGCAATAAAAAAGTTTGGATGAAGTTTACAATATTGATAAAAGTTGCTTGTTTACAGGAGCTGAACTTCACTTCTTTTTATACATTTCTGTGTCCTTCTAGTGCATAAAAGGTAGTAGTGAGTGTATTTATATATAACTACATATAAATATAAACTATACCATAACTAAACCATGTATACTGTAACTAAATCATAACTAGAAATTCTTTACTTTCAAATAATGCTGCCTATACTTGTCATTAGAGATTAAGCTGTGATGTAGGCTGAGTGTGTTTCTAGGCTCAATGACATCTCAAAAATAGGGAAAGTTAAAATATTTGATTTAGAAAGAACGAACACTGTTTCCTTGCAAGCAAAAATCACCGTTATATTACAGGCTTCAAAAATAGAATTGTAATAGAAACCTAAAAATGCAGGTAGATAATTTAGAATTCTAGAATAGAATTAAGCAATAATAATTTTAGTACACAGTATACTGATTCATGTTATTTATAATTTCTTTTACTAACTATATAATGCTCTGAAATGAAGTAACTCTGTTTAGAATTAATATAGAAAAAATTGTAAAGAATTGAAATGTTGCAACAGTATCTTTTCAAATCTTGCTGAGTCATGAAAATATATCTTACCAGGTTTCCCAACCAAATTTCCATTTTTTTCAGTATCCTGCCTGCCAATTCTCCCTTTCAAAAGCAATTAATTGTTTTTTTCTTTCTCTTGCACACTCACATCTCTAGATCAGATTGATAAGGCAATTCACATATTCTTATGTGAACTTATGCAACTTACACAGTAGAAGGGGAAAGAGAATGAGGCATCTTTCACATATAGATTGTGAAAATGGTACAAATGCAAAAAGGGAAAACATGACAGACTGTTTCAGCTGAGTCTGAGTAATATTGTACTCTTCTCCAACCTCAACAAATGTCCATGGCTATCATTCAGTGATCTTTCTTGATGAAAATAGCCAGATAGAAACAATGCAACCAATATAAAACGGAAGCTGGATTCTGGACTTGGTGACCTTTTGTCCATCTAAGAGGTAAAGGATCTTCTCTAACCTTGCTATTTCATGGAAACTAACAGTAGACATGCAAAGTCCCACTGACTGCTGACAATAGACCCATACTTTACCTTTTTGGTCAGTATAAGCAGGGAGGTGCAGGTACATGGAGGAGCGTGTGCGGTGTTATCTGACATGAGGGAGGAACAGTAATTTTCCTTTTCTCCCACACGTGCCTGTTTAAGATGCAGTGGTTGGAAGTCCAGTGCTTCACCGAGGAGCCGAAGCCTGAAGCAGGTCTCATCCTCCTTTTGGGAACACGGCCTGAATTTGCATGATTGAAAGTACCCTCATTGTGGGGAAGATATTCCATGAGGTGCTTGACTAATGCTTTTGATGCTTGACTAAAATTATGGCACTAACTCTGGCATTATTTTGACACTTTTAAATTATTCTCTTCTGAATCAATAAGATGGAACCCTATCAACCTGTAATTTGAAGCTATTCTGAAGGAAAATTGGCTTTCAGCAAGTTTATAATTTCCTAGCTTTTAAGGTCAGAGGTCCTCATTAGATTACGGTTTGGATTCTCTATATTGTGGAATAATAAATTGCTCCCAGCTCCCTTTGCTCAGAGCTCAGTAATTCGTGTTTGACTGGAGTATCTCTTCCAAAAGGGTGTCTGATCTTGATTAGAAGAAAAAAGATGGAGAATACATAGCTGCCATTGATCATTTGTTCCAATAATCGCTCACCTTTGCTGTTAAAAATCTAAGTCCAATTTAAAATGAGAATGTGCCTGGCTTCACCTTCCACCACCTGGACTTTGTCCTGGCTTTCTCTAGTAAATTACTAAGCCTATCTTATTCATTTGACCTGGAAATATACTTCCAAATTATACTCAGAGTGCTATTCTAAATCAAGATGCTTCTAAGCTGTTGCATGTAATGCACCAGAGTCGTAAGCTCTGTAACCTAACTGGCAAACAGAACCTCTGCTTTGCTTGAAGAACTGTGGAAATACCTGCACAGCAGCTTTCCAGATTTAATATCAGTGGCTCACAGATCTCCTTTGTCAACTCTTGAAGGACCATTAGTTCAATCATTAGTTGCTTGGGCTCGCTGGATATATATATACATGCTTAACATTCCTTTCAGTTGATTGTACATGGAAAATTTTTCAGCCGCTTGTGTGAAAGCAGGACAATCTCCTGTATCGTTCCAAGGACAGAACAGTTTTGAAAATCTCTGCCACTGTATTAGCAGTTATGCTCTCCATCTTTTAATAAGGTTTGTTTAGGTTTGGTTTTCATATCCATTTTTTAAAACATTTTCTTTCTTAGTCATGTCAGCCATGAGTCTTCCAATCCCCTCGTGCTCCCCTGTCAGCTACAGGTACATGAAAACTTCTGGCTTATTGACTGCTGCTCTCTTCTTCCCTATATTCTTTTTATTGCGTATTACTTTTTCTTTATTGTGGCATTCACTTTGCCACTAAGCAATATGGACTTTTTAATCCATAAACTGTTCTCTCTGTTTTGCAATGCTTGCAGTAAGTATGCCCTGCAACAGCTTTTTGCTTCTCTAATGAATTCTTCTGACAGAACTTCCCATTTAAAAATCATACTTTTCTGCTTAAATTTCTCTACCCTATAATTTTTGCTCAAGTTTTTGTTCAGCTTTGGGAAAGTAAAATACAGTGCTGCTTTTTTAGTAATGACCTCTTTTTTCTCTTTCTAGTCCCTGAAAAGACTCTTGCATATGCAAGATCTTTAAAGGTGCTTTTAACAGACCTTGCATCGGTTCCTACTCACATAGGTTAGCAACCTAACCGGATCCGTTGTCTGGGATTTGATCTGATTTTTCTTTTGGCTTGGATTAACCTGAAGGGGCCCGGACACAACGATGCAATTTCTTATTAAATAAGAAACAACACCATACATTTTAAAGTACAACTATATACATATATATAATTTATTTATTTACTTACTTATTTATATGTGTATGTATGTGGATATTTATGTGTATATTTATATTTATATTTGTACATATGCATATACAATACAACACAATTTGCAAATGGACATAGTTCTGTGATTTGAAATCAGATGTTATGGGCTTGGAGAACTGATTATCAGCTGGGATAAGCTGGGAAAGACCAGTTACTGAAAATCACCTAAACCAAGTCCTTGTCTATTCAGGACTGCCCCTTGCTGTATATTCTCAAAGGTTTTGTCTAATCCAGTTTGAAGTGAATCATTGCTGGGACTTCCATAACTTCTCCTGGGTATCTATCAGCTGCCATCATTAGCATGCTTCCTTCCTTTGCTTAATTCCTTCTCTCTTCCCTATTTCTCATGTTTGCACTTTCATCAACAAAATTTACTTTTTCCCCTTATTTAAGTATTTATATCTTAAAGTTCTTCCACGTAGTGCCCTCTTTGTGCAACTTTATTGGTAACAACTTTCACAGAAAAACTGGGATTTTTGCTCTGAAATTTCTGACACAATAGCTATGCGCTGGCCAATATTGATGCAATTTGCACTCAACTTTTTTCTTTTTTAACTCCGTTTTGAAGAACTGATGGTGTTTTTATTGTTTTGTTTGTGTTTCTAATATTTACATCAAGTTATAATCCCCAACAAGCAGCACTGGATTCCCTCATTATTTATTGTTTTGATACAGAGAGCAATTTAATATAATTAACTGGATGATTATCATTTGCTGGTAGAATTTGCTAAGAATGCATATGCTCCTTCAGGGAGTTGCTTGCTATTTCCTGCACCACTGATCTGATGCTATTTGGAAAGAGCCTTTTTTTTTTCCCCTCTCTATTTACTGCTTCACTGATCTGGGGCAGAAAGAAAGTAAGTATATGAAAATAAGTAGGCCCTAGCTTGTGAATAGCTTTCTTACAGAGAACAAAGGGATAACGTTTTGCATTGGCTTTGTTGCAATGCTGAGATGAAGAAATATTAAAATATTCATAATTGGACCGTGAAGGAAAGGTAATGATGCAATCTCTTTTACTGTTCATGTGGTACTTGGGAACTCATTCAAGCCAAAACATTTTGGTTTATTTTTGATTTATTTTCCAAGGTGTCTTTGTAGACGTAAGTCTCTGCTTCAGTAAGATGCTCTTTATGCGCATATAACTGATACATTTCCTGCATTAGGAGTAAAAGTCATCCTTTTTCAGAAATCCAGTCTGGTCTGCATGTCACCAAAGCCCCGCTTAAATTTTAAGACATTCTACACACAAATTTAAGCGATGCTTCGCTGAGGAATGGGTACTCCTCAGAGTGGTTTGTAACGGCTACTATTGAGATGATTTTGCAAAATAGGCGTTGATACACTGCTGTTTACCATCATATGAGGGGGCAGGTTGAGCTGCTGGTTATCTCGTCTGAAACTGTATAGACTATATATCGGCATGTGAAGGTAAATTCCTGTCATTCACTTATCACTCGCTCCTTCGTACGGGAATGCAGACCTAAGTCTTGTTTAACATTTTCTCCCTTGCCTTAAATATTATAGTGTAGTAAAGTGTTTTACATGCAGCTAAGATATGGCCAGACACAGTGGATTAAAAATGGGTAGTTTAGCCAAGCTTTGTTTTGATAAATAATTATTTAAAGGTCCATTTTATTGTGGTCTAGAAACATTTAGTTTATTTTTGCTTGCATATAGGACTTTTGAGAACCACTATACTACCAAGCTTTCTCCTGTTAAGCAGTAAGCCTTTTTCTCCACCTGCCATTAGAAACCCATCTAATTCTCTTCTTAATGCACTGCCTCAGGGAGATTTTTCTGACTGTTAATTCATCAGTATGCTGAATGATCCTATAAAGCAACCTTATCTCTGGAATATTTTTCTCACTGTTTAAAGTGCCTTTGCTTCTGAAAACGGCTGACCTCTTTCTTGAAGACTTTCCGCACTTTTTACACTTCTATACATTTCTTGTCCTTTATATACTGCAGTATTTACTAAAAATCTCTCTGGACGTGCTGGCAAGCACCATGCGTAGTGCTTAGGCAGAAACAGCCTTCAGATGACTGTGCAAATGTTAGCTAATTACGTCTCCTGTCATTCTGTGAGATAGGCTAGTTTTATCATTCACATTTGCACAGATGGGAAATTCAGGCAGAGAAGTTTTAAAGTGACTTGCCCTAGGCCAAGCCACATGAAATAGTGTCAGAGCTGAAAATGGAGCCTAGGAATTGTTGTTTCCCACGGTTGTTCTCAATCCATAACAATTCACCTCCGTGTTGTAGTTGAAATGACTCTGCATAAGTGTATTTGATGAAAGTGCTCGGAGTTTAGTACAAGATATTCTCTTTCTGGCCACTACAACAGCTATCCTGGAAAGTACTGAACATGCAAGCGTTTTGATGCCATAAGGGATGACTATCATAATCCAAACCACTGCATAAAATAGCCTATGCATTCCACCCAGTAGTTCTTGCATCTGGCCCCCAAACATAGGAGCTGAGCCACGGTTTAAACTAGATATTCACTTGAACAGAGGTTTTATGAAGTTCCTTACAGTATCCTCTTCCAATACGGCATGTCAATATTTAAATACACACACACACACACACACACACACACACACACACAAACACTTTGTACTTTTTAAGGAAAAGATACTCAAAGGAACAAACTGGGCTGAGAAATACTTTTCCTACTTTCATGTGTTGCTTAGTAAAATATAAATACTACACAACATTATAGGTAGGTATATATTATGTATATTATAAATGTATATGTGTAAAGAATTGTTACAGTTTTTTAGTCATTTAGCAATTCTGGCAGATCAGTGAAGCAGGATGTGAACTAAAAAGCTGTATAGTCAGAATTTGGTCATAAAATGTGCCAATTCACACTCATGAAGGCTGAGTTTTAAACATCCACAGGCACAACGTTTGAATGGCCCAAATTTGCTAGTCAATTGTTGTTCAGTCAGGTTCCCGTGGAACTATTCTTTCAGTAGCATTATAGAGAAGGTTGCTTAAGGCCTTTTGTTCATCAGGGAAAAAATATGCCTAAAACAAGTTTCAAGAGACAGTAAAACCTTTGTACCAACAGACTAGCTACTGTTTTGCTGTAACTCGTAGAGGGGTCCACTGTATTTCTTATGGGTAACCTGGATCACACAATCCTGTTTCAAAATCAAGATAGGGATTTTAAAATTTTTTGTTTAACGTGCAGGCAAGATAATTATGCAGATGGCAAGAGCAGATATGGGGGACAAAGATCCTCTCATTTTTCAGCTGCATTTCTTTTCCTTAGCAGACTTCCCAGTCACACCCCATCCAAGCACTCATAATACAGACCCTCAGGGTTGGTTATCTTCCACTTTCACACCACAGTGTAGTTACTGTCTTTATGGCCAACTTCCTCAAAGCATCTGTCAATGCAACTGCTAATTTGGACACTTCACCAACTGAAAATGTAACTCCTTTTTGTATCATTTTTCAATTATGTTCAAACTGGCATCTTTATGCTATTCTCTTTCCACCTTTTGCTACTGCCATGCCATGCTGTTCTTCCTTTTGCCTACTTGTTCCTCTCACTACTTCCCCCAAATTCACCATGTTACAAAAGAAACAGGCAGAAGAAAGTCTGTAAGATAATAAGCTGACTGCCCAGTTGCTGAATTCAAAACTCTGCCAAAATGTAAGTGTATTATTTACTGCTGTATGAAAGACCACATCTTTGCCTCCAATATTTTCTGTTCTTCCCCAATTCTCTTCACTATGTGTTTTTCAAGGTATCTTTGGGAACTAGAATGAGAAATGCCAAAATAATCACAGTTTAACATTGAAAAGAATAAAACCTTCCTGGTTTCTGGGCACATCTGCCAATTCCAGAGAAAAGTCACTAGGTTCTCTTCTCTGATTGTCAAAACTTAAGCATGTACTACAGTCAAGATAAAGTAACAAACCCAAAAAAATAGCAGTCTAGAGGCAAGGAAGAGCACAATTCATTCATGCTATAGGTTACAAATGTGCTTTATAAAATTAGTAGGAGTCTTTGCTGCTCCAACATTATTAATGGCCCCTAGAACCAAAAAGGCTGAAAATGAAGAAGGCCGACCTCGTAACAAAGAACATGTTTCTTTCCTTTAAGCTATTTAATGATAACACAAACTAGATTGAGATAGTTTTCAGGATCACAAGAAGCATGAGGTAATTTTTGAACTGAGGGTCACTTGTTTGTGGTGGATGTGAGAAAGCTTCTGAGAAATTACTTTTGCATAGCAGCTAACAGCTCATAACAAGTGACTAGGAAGGTAGGAAAGAAGAGAACAGATTAAAAAAAGGTGGTCCCTATCAAACAGTGTCAAGGAACAACATCAGAACTTGACTTTCCCTAGTGCTACAGGTATGATCTGATAAAAATTTGCTTTAGGACAGCTTTGCTCATTCGTAGCAGATGTAGAGTTAACATAATGTATCCTGTACAGTGGCTGACAATGAAGTTGCATCTTAGGTGATGCGTTGTGTCACTTTCTGTGCTCTGAGTAGGTATGGCAAGCTGAAATAGCTACTTTAAGTACCAGCTAGTGAGCTAGAGAAGCGTTCGCCTGATTGGGAGAGTGCATCAGTGAGGGGCCAGTTTGCCCATGAGCGACCAACCACTGCTCAGGTGTCACCTGCAGGGAGCACCAGCTGTGGGGGGCCCAGGCAGGCTGCTAGCGAAGGCATATTGTACAGTCTGTCCTCAGGGGTGACAGGGGAGGCAGGAACCTCCTGTTACAAACTACTGTTTTCTTATCCAGGAAACAAAAAACAGCGCAGGAAATAAGCTGTTCCTGTGCGGTACCTCATCAATTTGCCCTCTCCTCCCTTCTCGTGCAGTGGTGTCCCACTGGCGCTTGGAGGCTGGTTGTGTTCGGGGCGTTTAGAGCAGGTGTCACATCTCTCTAAACATAACAAACAGCCAACAGGGAAAAAAATATGCCCGCTCCTGAAGTCATCTGTACTCACAGGTGAATAGCGATAGATTCAAGAGATTCGTACACATTCATGTGTTAGAGAGGAGAACGGCTAATTCTGATCTGTGAGCGGAAACTGCTTCAGGGTTATTACATTCCCAGGAAAAATGACCACATTTGTGCAGCCTGTATACAATATTTACAAACAAAATGGGGAAGGAACGTTTGATCATCTGGCAATGGACTGACAGCGCTGCCCCCAAGCTGCAAGCAGGGACACCTTGAGGCCAACAGAATATGTCAGGAACTTGTAGGAGGGACTGCTATTAGTGCAATGAAATAGACATATCAAGTGGGCTCTGCCTACCAGAATGTGTAAGTAAATAAGCCAATAGGAGCGTATAATAAGCAGAGAAAATGGACTGGTGTTTATTCAGGCAGTACAGTTGGAAAAAAGTCATGGAACTTTCAGATAAATAAGGAAAGTCCAGCTGCAAAAAAATTACTGGTGCTTGACTAAATAAGCATAGGATACGATTTACCCTGAAACTCTTTGGAGAGGATTAACAAAATAAGATAGATCACAGTGTTAAAGTCAAGAGCACACAAAAAGTACCGGCTAGCAGCGCAAAAAATGTATAGAACCAGAGACGTGCATAAGGCTGTGTCCTTAGTGATAATAAAAGATCAAGAAAAATGAAGACATTGATACTGGGGTTCCATTGATTTAGTTTGATTTTTAGGGGTGAAATGTATTTGTGAAAGCAAGAATAAAATTCTGTGTATATTTTTTCATAAAGAAGCACGAGGTATTTGTTATAAGAGATATTTGAGAATTAATTTTGCATCGCATTTTCCATTTTAATTATTGTTTTTTCATTTATTTTGACAGTAATAAATGACTTGTAGGCTAATGAAAATTGCCAGAAAGAACAAACATAAATCCTACGAAGGAGCTTGCTGCATATCTTTATCTGCAGCAGCTCTGACAACAAAATTTGCATATAATTGGACTTCTGGCAAATACAGAGATTCTTCAGTGGCAGTCTAAGGAGCTGCCTGAAAGCTGGTTTTTCGCTGGTTGTTTTGCAAAGATGGGATTAATGAAGAAGGGTTTCAGCAATAGTAAAGTTTACCTTCGTCCCCTTCCTTCAGCACATCAGCAGTCTTTCCCTTTTGCACTTTATGATCATATTTAGGGTCTTTGATCCTCTGGCTCAAAGTGAATATAAGGCAGTGGAGAATTTGGTATGGAAGGTGTTGTGTTCTGAGACAAACAAATCAAGAAAATGACTGTGCATTCAGAGCTACATGTCTGTTATTGACACTGAGGACTGAGTCACTCAGCCTTTTCAGCTGTTCAGGGTTAAATTTGTCAGATTTATTCACTCTTCTCAGGCAGACTTCCCACATATTTGTGATGTAAAAGTCAAAGAAAAAAGGATTCTGTAATTGTTTTGCCCTGCTGCAGTTAAGGTAGGATTTTTAAAATTGGCAAAGAAATATATTGTGTTAGCCACATTAATGTGATATTTCAGAAACAAAATGTGCCAGTGCAATTAAAGGCTGTCACCTTTTTCAGATTGGTGTTTGATGTACATCTGCTTACTCAGATTGCTCTCGAGGTCAGCTGAAAGTCCTGTAATGGCAGCACTCGGAGGCTCACTTGCTTCTGTGCCCTGCAGCACTTCCTCTGTCTTTAAGCTACTCTCCATGCTCTATAGGAGCTGAGTAACTCGCATGCTAGAGTAAAAGGACATCTGAAGTCCCTTAACTTCCTTGCCTCATTGTGCCTGGTTTGACTTTTAATATTTTTTTAATAACATCTGTACGTTTGACTTTACAGGAACAGGATTGTGGGTCTAACCAGATCAACTCTATTGATAATAAATTCAGCGTAAGTCACAAGATTAGTCACTGGTGAGTGATGTCAATGGCATATTTTTCTAATAAGAATATTGATTTCACTCTGCCATAATAAGACAACCAGCGTTGTATATGTTACAATTTTAAAGGCCAACAAAATTGCAACGTATAAATCTGTGTATGATAAATGTATGTATATCTTATGCAAGTGTTTTGTACTTCAGGTTCCAAGATTCAAATTAGAGGTACCATCCTTTATGGCATTTATCTTCTCGTAAATTACAGATTTATTGGATCTTTACAATAAGTTTTATACAGGATAAAGCAATAGCAGCATTTAATATATGGCATGAAAATTTATTACTGAAAATTACAGTGCATAAATAGTTTCAGTCGAGAAGTGAAAACTGCTAGCATAGTACACGAAGTCCAGAAAAAAATGCAGAAATGTGCAAGCAAAGTTTGTAAAGTAAACAGTAATGATGGACTAACTTTATGTTAGCTTCTGAATGACCATTTGGCGTGAAAGCAGCATATTAGCCAGAACTGAGGAACTTAACAAACCGAGCAAACTGATAAGAAGGGCAATGTATGATGTACGTATGGTTATGTAGGAACTAGCTGAACAAAGCATGACTTTGTAGGGCATTTATAATTTCACCAAACTTCCTTCTTAAAACATAACTCTGAAAGAGGAGGAAACAATTTGTTCTCTGGGATAGTTCTTTAGAGTTTCCTTTTTTCTAGCAGAAGAGCTTATAAATTCTGTCTAGGATCCAGATATATGTATGTTTGGTCTCTTTGTTCCGGGGTCTGCTTGTCTATTCCAATTGTACATTTATATGAGGAGGTCCTGGTGATGCCCTACCATATGATTCTTGCATATTGACCACATTCCAGCACATGTGGATGGTAAGCCTTTCCTTATTAGTGGGAAAGATACAGTTGCACAACTTTATTTGATTCAAAATGTGAATATGGTATCTTCTGTGTGAAAAATATCATTTCTGTTTTCATCATTTGTTTTCTTCCTTGCTTTTCCCTACGTGGGTAATCACTCGTGGCCCTCTCAAAGTCCTCTTTTAATATTAAAGTCAGTCATCCTTTTGCACACGGTTACAGTAAACTGTAAAGAGGAATGATTAAACCCCATATTTCTAATTCTACCACATCTCACTTACTACTTTTCTCTTCTTTGTATGCAGCCACATTTCTACATCTGCCAAGCACTGATCTATTATAATGATATCAGCAGAAGCTGAATGACAGTTAATATTTGTAGGGAAATCTACAACTTCATAATTTGTCAAGCACTGAAAAGTATTATGGCAATCCTACAATTTCATATAATAAAGCAGTATTTATCTATTGTTTTGATAAATCCCAGAAGTCTGCTGGGTTTTCACTGATTAGAGTCTTTGACCTGTCCAGTCAATACAGAGTTAGGCTCTTCGACAACAGATGACACATTTTCTTTTAAATGTCCAGTGCTAGTGCCCATTGATGTTTATATAACCTCTTGAGCAACATCAGTGTCCTTAATTTATACAAATTTATGTAATTCAGGTAGTTACTTAAATACTGCAAGCCAGGCACCGAGCTGAGAGTAGAATCCAGAATTCTTGACTCTGAAACTTGTATCTTGATAACTTGTGAGCATAGTAACATGAAGACACACTTGAATTAAACACCATTTTTTTCACATTTCTTGTGCCTGAGATATTGTTTAGATGCAAAGAAAAAAATGAAGTATGTGAGACCCAATTAAAGAACACAAGCAAATAACTCATTTCTAAAACAATGACGTTGTTGACAAAAGCTGGGAGTATTTTGGAGGTAAGCGTAGAAGTGGAGGGAAGTTAAATGGCACAGTAAGGCCTATTCTAAACCAGTTCCATTACCTCTGGAACCTGGTCTACATTGTGATATAGGCTGTCTTGCACTTTTCCAAATCTAATAGGCTCAGCTTTAATTCACCAAATATGGACTTTACTGTTATGAAATGTGTAAATTGCTTAAGAGTATGTTTGATCTGCTAGAGGTATATTACATTAAAATGAGACTGACAAATTTGGCCGGGTACATCAGTATTTTTCCCCTGATTTCCACTGGCACTAGGTAGGGTCATAACAAAATATATAACCTTAAAACTTGCTGTTGAGCACTTCCAGGAGGGAATCCTCTCATTTCCATTTTACTATGTTAGATTATATTAATTGTGGCAATAACTATCCTTTTTGGAGGAAAAAGTTCATTGTAAGGGGCTGGAAGAGCTCTTGTGCTTAAAGTCAGTCCTATTTTCCTGAAGACAGAAGGCAAGTGGAAAAAAACTTTTGAAAAGAAGGCTAAAGAGAGAAAAAGTAACTTCTGTCTTTCACAGTGACTTTTTTCTTAATTGTCCCGCTAAGTTATCACAGGTACAAAGTGTGGCCTCATCAAGGGATCTGAAGTGTAGCAAACTTGTACTTAGCAAAGAGTTATTTAAGCTCTTGTCTTCAGTTGACTCATTTTCTAACAGGCTTAGAGTGAAGCTGCAGCAGAGGCAGTACTGGTCGGTTCAATCAAACACTTAAAATTTAAGTGCAGGGAAAAATGAAGAAAGAGAGCAGAAAGATGGTCAGAAAGCCAGAGCCTGGGAAGACTGGCTGCAGCCTGACTTGCTTGGTGGCACGGAGGGTTTAGTCAAAGGCTGAATTGGTGACAAGGTCGTTTAAGGGCTATTCCCTTGTCCAGCCTGCTCAGGTCTGCTCTAGTCTGATCAGTATGAGGATGGTGAAAGTCCACTGATGTTACAGTGGATTGTGGGGTCTCAGAATAAATTTGATGACAACTGTCATAGGGAAATTAGTTCCTTTCAGCTCATTCCTGGCAACTGTATGATACTATTGTTTTCTCCTGGCTGGCTAGTTAAATTAAGGAGCCTACAAAGTAATGGTTGGTGGATTCACACAAATTCTCTTTCTTTTCTGTGGCTTATAGAATAAAGTGACATCCCTTTATACACTTGTTTCTTATCAGTTTAACTGGGAAATATCTTGCAAAATGTCTTTTAATTACTTGACATAAGACTTGAGAGCATATAACCATTTTTACTGTCTTTCCAAATATTGAATGAGTACTAAGAAAATCTCATAGGCTACAGGAGTGTGATTACACCATGGTCATACTTGGATGTTATGAAGCATTCTATTAGCATTCCTTGAAGGTAGAGCAAAATATTTTATAATTTCCATTCCAAATGGAAATTAACTTAGCAAAATGCTAATGAACAAAAAATAACATACTAAAGTGATGAAAGCAGAGGGCTATTCCAGATTAGAACCTTAAATTAACTAAGATAACTCTCTAAGAGAATGAAGATGACTATCAATATCAAATCAACATAAAAGGAAATTGGTTATATAATACCTTTTATGGTATACTTTTTAATATGTAATAACCATACTGGAAATTCATTAGTATGCAGAAAACCATGGGAACCATATGGAGATACATCTTACAAAGGACTAGAACACAATAAATTTTACAAAAGGCATAAAATATCTTTAGGATAAATGATCACTCTGAAAGTAATGTGCACTAAAATTGTAGGAGTGGTATTCACTCATTAGTAGTATGAAGCCATTAGCTGCACAAAATCCTTCTTTTTTGCATAACCATTTGTCATATAAAATCATTAGCTCCCTCATAAAACTGTTAGAAATGTAAAATGATTTTTCAAAAAAAATCATTAGTTGCAGGGTATTACATTATAAAAATCAGTGGCATATTACTTCATCATTTTCTGCATAAAAATGTGTCAGTTATGCAAAATCATTTATGTTGATAAATAACTTTTTAAGTAGCTTTATTGTCCAATAGTCAGGCTGTTAGCTGTTCAGTTTCAATAGTAATTTTTATGGCCAAGACATTTATTAGTTATGAAAAACTCTGAAATGAACTAGAACAAACATTACTTTCCACCCTGCTAAAATTGACAGTATTAAAAAGCGATCTTATTCCCTGTAAATGTGCTCTTGGAGTTTGAATAGTGGCAGCTGTTCCCATTTATTTACCATTGTTTTGTTGCTGCATGGATTCTATTTGCTACAGCTTTTAGATTCTTATTCTCACATCCTAAGCTACATTCAGGTAACAGTCTTTACAGCAGTGTTTCTAGGCATATCATGGATGGTTTTATACCGACTCCAGTTGTGCCAGGAAGAGTGATTTGCCCTTCAAAATGGAACACATTGCCTTGGGCTCTCGTGCACTAAGCAGAAAACTTTTGAGAACATTAGGATCAATTCATGAGAATTTTGAAATTTCTGTTCCTTCAGAAACAGTGCTTTAGCAGGAACCGGTACATGTGAGAGTCACATGAAGATAATCTAGTGTCATGGAGGAAAACCCACAAATTTCTGGCTCATAAGAACTCCACTGAGGAAAGCTTCATTCAAGGCCAATTATTTGTATTATTGAATTGTCCAGTTGTAACTTAAAACAGTATTGTGTGCAGAGCTGTAGAAGCAAGAAAACTGTTCTTCCTCCAAGGAGTTTACAGAGTGAGGCTTACCTACTATTGCCAGGGATAAGAGAGAAATAGATAACTTGCACAATATACTGACCTCTGAATTACAAAAGCAATCCACGTCATATCAAGCCCTCTGAGGTTCCATTTACCTCACTACGTCAGCTATCTAGCAAACTGTATCTAAAGAGACAGCAAAAAAAAAAATTGACAGAAAAGCAAAAACAAAACCAAAAAAAACCCCCTCCAACCTCCTGCCCCCCCCAAGCTATATTACAAAATTTATTTTGAGGAAATGAAGAGCTGGTTCACTAAAACATTCTCTTTCGGCAAAAATACAGAACTTGAAGATGATGGTTCACTCCCATATCGTTTGGTATACCCTTTAAAGAAAACAGTGATGTCAGCTGCAATTCAATCTTACAGAACTGTATAAGTGCAGACAGAAGCACTGGCAGTTTACGTGAGGTGGGTAGCTTCTGGTTATGAGCTAGGATCTGGGCCAGCTTTGGTTCTTCTGGCTAAGAATGAAGGAATTTAAATGCAATGATGAGCAAGCAATCTCTAAATTGAACAAATAAAAATTTTCTTTAAAAAGATAATATATCTGCTATCTTCCATCCATATCTCACCCTATTTTTTTCAATGAATTTATGTGTTATAGATTCTGATGCTATATCCACCCCTGTGGGATTTATGGGTTGGTAGTATTAGGCTCAGGAGCTAGAATACTAACAGAATATTGCTTCATTGAAATCTTTTGTCTATCCTCACGCAGGCTGAGCACGAGCCTATAGCTTTCATGATTCCCTGTTAAGGTGTCTTTTCACTTCTGCATATGCTTTCATGAGATGATAGTCTATTTATGTTTTAAGGCCTCCAGCTCTGAATTGCTGCTTCTGTGGTGCAATCTGCCTGTCCTTTGTGAAGGGAATGATTTGGTCTTTCTGGCTGTGTAAATTCTTAGTAACAGGAAAAAATCAGGGAAAGCAAACTTGAGACAATACTTTTCTCTCATTAATATTAATATTTCTGTTATTAATAGTTGGAATTCTATTGGAGTTCTGTTGGAGTTCTGTTATTAATAATTGGAAAATAATGATATTATTGTTGCCTGCATAAGAACGATTTCAGTCACATAAAGGTATGTGCAACCCTGCTAGAACAATTGCTTCTGCAAGTGAGGAGGGGAAAAAACAAGGGAGTGAGTGAGAGAACGAAAGAGAGAGAAGGTATATAATTCTTCACCATCTTCCAGCACTTCATCCTGAACATGTGAATGACTCCAATGTGAAGAGTAGCTGAGCTACTGCTTTGCAGTAACTCCCCTTAGAGTACAATGCATAAAAATCAATACACCTTCCCTAAGTTATTAAAAAGTACTACAGTTGTCCAGGTCACAATGTAGCAAACAGATACTATATTTTTCAATTAGAAACATGTATTACAGAAGGTTCTCTTATCACAGCGGTCAGAAAAATCTCTTGCTGCTTTCACTTGGTTGGGCAGATGTTTAGCCACACATTTGGCTGTTGAAATGAACAGGTATACCATTATTTTCTCTAACTGGGCATACCTCTTTCACCTCAAAGCATTGGTCTTGGCTGATACATTTTACATTTTATCTTCTCTCTCACCCTCATTCCACAAGGCCAGATCTTTAAAGAGCCTTTCACGTGACCCTTATAAAGGCAGTTTTTTCACCCAGCTGTCATCTTAGCCAGTTATAATCCTGTTTCAATGAAGTTATTTACTCCACTTAAAACCTGGAACTAATATGCGATTAGAACTCCATTACGTTTTCACTCATCCTGAATTTGGCACAACCTATAACCTGCCCACAGTTCAATTTGCTTCATTCCTGAGAGTCCCTAACGTTGTCTATATCATAGAAAATTTTTTGAAAGAATACCCAAATACGGTCCTCAGTACTACCAAATTATGAATAATACAGAACAGTCTTAACTGTGATTTCTCAAAATCAAAGAAAACTAGGTTGAGAAAGACCATGAAAGGACATTGCAATTCATTCACCACTACTCCTGATAGATGTTTGTCTAACCTGTTTTTAATGTCCTCTCCCCCTTCCCAAATAGATATTCTGTAACATCCCCAGGCAGTTGTTTCCACTTTTAGGGGTTAGGAAGGGGGGACTGCAACTAGGGAAATTTTGATTAGATATTAGGAAAAACATTTTCACCATGAAGCTAGTCAAACAGTGGAACAGGTTATCCAGGGAGGATGTGGAATTTCTGGTTTTGAACATACTCAGAACTCTTGCAGACAGAGCTGTAAGTTGTCTGCTTTAAATTGGCCCTGCTTTGAGTAGGGGGTAGGAGCATACCCCCCGCTATCTACCATAAGTTATTCTATGATTTTTTGTATAGGAACAGTCCATCCCTAAGACACATGTGCCAGCTACAAGCCAAATTCCAGGATCCTGCTACAAAACACAAGGACATTGAAGTGTTCAGAGCCAGTCCCTTGAGTATTTGTACCATGGATAAACTACTTTTTTTTTTTTTCTTGAAAGACTATTTAAAAACAGGCCAATGTACTGTGTTTGAAATTACAAACCAAAAAAAAGAAAAAGCCTTAAATTCAATCTGAGGCGGATACCCAGCATGAAAACTTCAACCCAAATACTCAATGACTGGAAAAATTACAAGCAACTGAAAACTGGTGCTTAGAAGAGAAAGTGGTGGGCAGCTTTCAGTAATGGGTAATATTAAGCCCCACCTCTATCATGAACATATTTTGTTGAAAATAAAGCTTTCCAAAATCAAAATACAAAACAATAACAGACCTCCCCTCCCACCCATTAAAAATAATTGGAATATGCAACGCTTTATTTTAAATGCAATCTTCCATTTCTGTGTGGAGGTTATCAGCTGACTCCTGCATTATTCCCAGGAGCTTAGGCTGAAATACATGGTTGTCTAATGTTGCTATGGCTGAATGCCCCAGCGTCATATCTATGCATGCTGTGAAAGCAGTGATAAACATGATATATTTTTATTGCTGTGAATGTTCTATGTGTCAGTAAGATATTGTTAAGCTAGAAGAGGACTTTGCAACAAGCTTATATGCCCTGGAGTGCAAAACTCAGATTGAGAGCAGGCTTCCCATCCACCCTCAATGAGAAGACCATCAATCACATCTGATGGAATTAAGCACAGATAGCTCATGGCTTGTAGGATGTATACTGTTAATATCCTAAGAGTTACTATTAAAACAAATGCCAAGAACATTTCAGTCACTTTTATTTTGGGAATTGCCCTGAGATTATAATCAGCCTAGTAACTGACATGACCTTCATTTGAAATGCTTTGTCATCCTGATTGACGATTGGTTTAGATGAAATGCAAATACTCCCCCAAAATTCAGATTTTGGTAAATTAACTGTGCTTTCATCAGAAGACCGGTCTTATACCTGCAGGCCAAGACCAGCACACTTTTCTGTACTACACTCGGATATTTTCCAACTGATAGGCTGCAGATACAGTCACACCTACTACATGGATTATAAGGACCTGTAGGACATGATCATATGTTTTGCAACTTCTTCTATAGCCTGTTCCCCGTTAACCTTCTGTTTATTTTTCCTTCCATAAATCCTGGTTCCATAATACAGAGACACAGGAATAGGGAAAAATTCTTTTATATGGTGTTGGACTAGTGAATCACAGAGCAGAGAGCCCTAAATGACATCTTTATGAAGAAGAAATTTTATCCTCATGGGTTTTAAAGGGCCTTGATCCTCTGCTGTGGAAAACTAACACGTTTCTTAATGTTAGCTGAGTTGGGTCAATACCACTTAGCTGGGGATTTGGTTCTTAGTATTCATATGTGGAACGGAAGTATTATTCCATATCCTTAGGTATCCACACAGAGGAACTAGTCCAACGACTACGTTCTTGTAATCTGAAGTAAATGTCTAATGCTTCTTAAAGGAAAGATTGCCTTCAGCTCTTTCACCTTTTTTCCTTCTTCTTGCTGAAGGAGACCACTGTGGAAATGATGTGAAAAGCTCCCTGTCTGTAAGGATCAGTATCCCGGGCTAATACCATAAGGTCCTGAATTGCAGCTCTCACTTGAATTTCTTGTATTTACATACTGATTTGATGCACCTTTGGATTCTAGGGGTCAGTGCTCCAACCTTCTGATATATTGAGTGCTTTTGCTGGTATCAGATGCAAAGCGCTAAAGTAGAGTTAAATTTAGTTAAAGTTCATTTTAGTCCACAGTTAACTTGACATGTTTTGGGGTTTATATCTTTTGAAGGTAGTGATAATCAATCCTGATAGATAGCAGAAGTGGCATATACGAGAGAGAGAGTAGCAATACTATTTAGGAGAGGGTGGATTAAAATTTTAAGCAAGAGAAGGTCAGTGAAGGCTTCAATGAGATCAGGAGTTTTTCTTCTTGGTTCAACGTGTGGGAGATGTTCATACTTACAGTAGCACAGCCATAGCAATTAGATGCCTTTGTCGGAATATATATTCTCCCTTCAGTAGACAACTTGGACATCATTGTGCTTACGCAATCAGCTCTGAAAGGTTTTGAGTTCTTAGAAAATGATGGTGTGATTAAATCAGATTTTAGAACACAGTGTTATACGTTCACAATCTAATCCAGGCTGTAGTCTATAGGAGTCTGATGTGACTTGCATCAAGTGAATCTCAGGATCTGCTTGGTTACTTTAAAATGCAGGCAGATTAGGGACGGTCAGTGAAGGCAAAAGCCATGAACACCTCTTCCAGATATTTTAATACTCGTCCCTACTTGGCTTCTAAATCAGATCTTTAGTTCCCTGAAGTATGAGTAAACTTTTGGTTAAATTGCTAGCTATGGCATTGTCCTGCAAGAGCTGGATATTTGGCTAAAGACATCTCCGGAGTGGCCAAACGCTGATGCTAATGTTTGGCTTGGAGATATGATCATACGTTAACAGCTAGTAGTGTCAACATGCAGTCATGCAGTATGCAGTCTGTCATGCAATTCAAGGTTTGCCAAATGCCCATCATTTGCTGATGTGAGATGTCTGCAAGGAAGATGTGGCAATTATATTAGCAGAAGTTCTTCAGCGTTAATCAGGAGACATTTTAGAAATTCATTTGAGGTGCTTGGATGCAGGGTCTCTGCTCAGCTATCACTCTTACTTTTTTGCTACTGTAGATCAGGAAGCCCATAGCGCATCTCTTAAATTTGTTTTTTAAGAAAATAAAGCTCCTGGCAGTGATGAACAGGTAGAAGCACCTTAACTCTTTGCAACTCAGCTCAGAGTTTGAAAAGAAATACCCTTGCTCCAAGGTTGTAAAAGTTAACAGCATAAACAATGTATTTTACATTTGGAAGTAAATATTTACTACATCCATTTACCTTTAGTATACAGTAAATGTATGTAAGATCACCATACATAATTGCAGAAAGAACCTGCCACACTTGTCAGTATGAGCCATAAGGATTTTAAGGAGGAATATTGCTTGCTGTGTTTCATTTACAAATGCACAGAGTCAGCAATTAGTGGTTTACACTCCTGATATTTAGCTCTCCCCTGTCATGTGAATCTTAATTCATACAGTAAAAAACCTGCCACTTTAAGATCTATGAGCTCCATTTGGGACCAGAATGCTAGATAATGATATTTGTTCCCAGTATTTGTCACTGTTTCTGAGTCTGCTTGAGCAATTTCTCTGGGACTGCAAGTTATATTGTTTGTGCAGTTTGCTAGAGCATGTTGTATATGCTAATGAGACGCAAAAACAGTACAAGCACAAACCACGGATTTACACAGCTGATGCTATATGGCTTCTGTTTGCAAAACACTCTCTGTCAGAGTACAAACTCACTGGCAGTCTTGTACAGCAAAATGCATTTCCTAGCATTCTGTTTAATGTAAAATATATATTTTTAGTCATCAAAAATCTTCAAATAAAGTTATGTTTTATCTCAGAGAGATTGTATAGAATTGCATACAAATGCACGACTACATAAAAAGCAATGTATCATTACTTTATCAGGTGGCTGGCAAGAGGAGCATGTTTTGTATAATGGTATTGTCCAATACCTAAATACAAAGCACTCAGACAAAATTTAATTGTTGCTGCTGTGAAGCCTTTGATAGCTCCAACATTTTGGTAATGAGATGTTCATTCTAATAATGTGAATACGTGCTGATAACCCAAGGGTATTGGGGATAGCTGGTGATCCAAGTCTTATTCTTAGCTCCTTATCCTATGCCACCCTTCTCAGAAGCATGAGGTAGAAATGCTTTTCATGAATCAGATACCTGCTGCTGAATGAATCTTCTCAAGAGGGTTAAAAGGGGATAGCAAGTTTCCTAAAACATAGGTCTAGAGGCTGTCAGTACCATGACAGGATATTGAAACTGTAGTAAATTAGAGCATGAGGAGATTTTCTTCCATAGAAAAGTTCGTTGAATCTCCCGACTCCCGTTCACAAGAACGTAGGCTGACTTCAGCTGTGCTTCTCTTTTCAAGTCTCTATTAATGGTATTTTATGCAGTTGGCTTAGCCAATTGGCAGAGGTTAATTTGCTTAGAATTTACAAGATATAATCTCCACAGTTATTGGTAGTCAAAGTACTTTAATCCTCAGCTCTGAATGTGTTGTTCACTTGCGCAAGAATATGTGTATTCTTCCAGTGTACTTAGATGCTATTATAGTTATTAATGAGGAGGAGAGTATACTGTATGCCCTTACTCCATTAAGAGCTTTCTACTGGCACTGTGTGCTGTGCCCATGTTTTATTTGACTTGGCCAAGGAAATTGCAGGAATCCAGGGACTGGTGATGCAAATGATTAGTGACTGGAAATATTTCTGCATGGGGAAATTGAAAAGATTGGCACTGCTTTTCACAAAGAATATAAATGAAAGAGTAGAAAGCAATGAATGAAGAATAGTGGATTCCCTGTTCTTACTATTTCTCACAGTTCGAGAACTGCCTTTCTCTCTCCAGGTTAGCCCAATACACTAAAGAAACTAACATTTTGGTTTAGTTAGACTTTATGGAGGGGATTGCAACATAGGTTTCTATAAATTAAGCCTATTGAATTCTATAGATTTCCAGGATAATTCCCATAGAAATTATTTGTTTTTATCCCTATTAAATTTCTATACTATTTCCCCATAAGGTATTTATATGGGCAACAAGTATACTCAAAATCATTTGCATGTCCAACTTTATACTTTCTTTATACCTTCTGTACTGGCTCAGAACTGCCATTCCATAAAATTTTGAAATTCTAAGGTAATATCTAGCAGAAGGGAATTTTGCCGTAAATTTTGCAACCCTGACGTGATTAGCTTGTGTAAAGTAAAGGAAGATTATTAAAGAGGTATAGGAGTGTCGTAGTTACATGAAAAAGCAACACAGTCTTCTCTGGTTTCCCAGACCTTTCTTTCCATGTTGTTCCCTACTATGCTTTCCTCCCTTTGATCAGACCTTCCCTCTCTGGGAGCCTATGTTCTCCCTGCTTGCCTAGGTTTTTTTGCCAATAGAAACGATAGTGTCCTGGGCTTGAGGAGGTTGACATGAGGGAGGGGTAATCATGGTCATTATGGGAACTGTGTGACATTCCTGCAGGTTAGATGTAGCTCTGGGACACAAAGCTCCACGCAAGCATGAATTTCTTTTTGTGTTTTGCATCAGTGCAAAAGGAGAGGGAGCTCATAACAGCTATAATTTCAGACAGAATGTGATGGAATATAATAGTTACACTCAATTAATAAAATAGAGAAATTTGCAAGTCTTTTACCATCATGAATATTCTGCTGAAATATTCAGTAGGAATTAATTTGTTTAAATATGTTATTAATATGTTAAATGGTTATTAAGTAGAATGTGATCAGATCTTCCTGGAATGTGTTTCACTGTCCTCATAAATCTAACATATCTTTCTCCAGATGACTGAAAATTGTTGCTAGGTAACTATATTCTGTATGATCTGGTTATTAAGCTTAGCCTAAAAACTGCCTGGCGTCTGCATGGGTTATAGTTTTTGGAAGTGCCTAACTCAGAGGCAATGCCAGGGAAGCACAGAGGCTGGGCACAGGCTGCCCAGAGATCAAGGCACCCTGGCCAGCTTTCAAGTTTCCTTGTTTAAAGAAGTAGTTTGCTCTCTATAAAATCCACCAGTATGTGACCCTATGTCTAGGCAGTATGAATGACTGGGAATTTTGGGGTAATTTGGGAATTCAAACACACCCCCAGATTAGCATGATAATAAAGATATATACCCTTCAATGCCCATTTTTCATCATTTTCAGCCTATAAATGAAACATTTCCCTTATTCATTGGACAAAAAAAAAGAAAAGAAGACTACCATGTCTATTTTAAGACAAAAAAAATTATGATTAGTTTGGAAGTAAATACTTGGTGGTTAGAGAGAAGTTGCAGTTATGTTTCTCTTCTCAATTGAGATGTTCATGACAATTTTTTCCCTTTCTTGTCTCCTCTCTTGAAATTATCTGCCTTTTCCTCATTTCTCTCTTCTGCTCTTCATTTTATTGTCGCTTCCTTCTCTCTTCTTGCTTTGAATCGTGTGTCTTTGTATAGCTGTATTACAAAGTGCACAGCTGTTCTTGACTCTTTCCTTTCTCTTTTTAACATGAAGTTTGTCTCTTGCACTAGAGACAGCCACAATCATCTTTCACCTCAGAGTTGAAACATACCTAGAGAAAGTGAAAATATCTAAATGAAACAAGCTTTTTAACAAAAAATCCAAACATTTTTCATTAATAGCAAACAGCCTTTGCCCCAGATTAAGAAAACAACAAACTAAGAAAGGAAATACTAATAGCACGCAAGCTAAGCAAACAGAACAAGAAAGGGAAAAATACCTGTGAATACTGATGAGTTTTTGAACAGCTTTAATCCCTCTTGTCTCCATCTGTAGCTTGCAATAGAAAGAGTCTTCATGTTTAAAAACATGATGTATCAAGGCCACAACTCTTAACTATGCGCATTGACTTTCCCTGCCAATGGTTCAGAACACTGAAATGGTCTCTCCTCCATGTATGTCACTGTGGACCTCATATCACTGAGCTTCAATGCTTTTTTTCATTTCTTTTAAATGTTGTTATCTCTAGGTGATTTCTTTTTTTTAAAGTTATACTTTAGGAGTAAGGCAGTTGCTGGAGACTCTTATGTTTGTTCTGGAATTTTTTGATCTGTGTTTAAAAAATTAAAAAAGCTGAAAACCTGTTTTTAGTCATACATATTTCAAGAAAATTCATCAACAGTTTTGAAAACTTTTATATTATTGAACAGTTTACTATTAAATACAAACTAATGCCTTGTAGAAAAAATACATATGAGAAAAAGTCCATTGGATCATTTTGTGGAAATAAAGCAAAACTAAATAGCCTGACATTAGGCATCTGAAAACTAGTACAGTAACACAAATGATATTTATAAATTCATACCGTATTTTTAAACATAAAAAGCAGCCATTTGTTTTAGGCACTTATCAGTCTGGGACATTAATAAAAATGAATGAGTCTTTCTATTAATGATTAATACTATATTTATTCTGTGGTTATACATATCAGCCCATACCCACACAACTTTAACTCTGTGCGATTGCTAGGCAAGACAACATCTCAAAACCCCTTCAAGTCCTGATCTCTTGATTGCCTAGACCAGATCATTTACTATAGGGTCTCACTATCCCCTTCCTGCCCAAGTAGAGAGATTTCCTTACAAAGGATATAATCGCAGGGAGGCTTGGATGCTTAACTTAGCAACCAGGACTGCAGAATGTACCCTCACACATCTAGTTCGTACATAGACAGTGTAAATGCACACTAAATGAATGAGATTTATGAGGTTTGGGCTGAGCCCTAAATTTTTTTGATCCAGAGCTTCAGTTCTGTTTGTTAGGAGGACTGTACGTAAATCAGACCTAGTCAACAAAGCTATCTCCAGAATCTGCAGAGTGGGATATTGACACCTAGGCATCTCTTTCGGAGAACAAATTTAGGTTAGTTTAATATCTAAGAGAAGAATTTTTAATTATATAATTTTTTTAAATTCACTTACTCATTCAGTCTGTGAAATTGTCCCAAGAAATGCTGCAAGCACACAATTTTATGGCTGATTGCTTCTTTTCTATTGTCAGTGTGACAGTAGTAAGTCTAGTCTTAAACCAAGACCTGTATGCTGTTGTCTTAGGCATTTAGTTTAAGATATAATGACTACGCTCAAGAGTTTGCAGTCTAAATAAAGAGAACAGAACAAGGGAAGCTTAAAGAACTCTTGAATATCCTCAGCTTTAGTGATGGGAAATTAAAATGTACACCAATTAAAGTAGTTACCTAAGGACACATTAGAAGAGGATGATGATTAGTTTAATGAATGTTTTTACTGTAAGATCATGTCTTCTCCACCTCAGGCTCTTTGTTCCTCAAGTCTACTTTGCATCAATGGATACCAGTATCAGTTCTGAAGACATTTGAAAATAATTCATAGAGGAGGTGATTTGAAAATATCAGGCAGGTGGGATGGAGGAATACAAAAGTAAGTCCTAGCTTGTAGTATGTCATTGTCCAAAGGTGCTAAGTACTAAGAATAACTTCTTCAGTTTTATTCACTTAACCTTGAAGTATGCCAGTCACTACGGTGATGCCTAGGAAGTAGCACCTATGTATTTTGCCTCGCAGTCTGTGTAAAAAACAATGCACTCTTAACAATTATTATATACATAACTGTACAATAGAGAGTAGATCTTCTGCCCTCCTTCCTCCCCCTTCTTTTCACGTGAATGGAAAAAAGGTGCATAACTTGCATAGCACCAAGAAAGGTTTGGGAGCATGTGCTGACAAAGTGCTATAGAAAACAGGGCAGAGAAGAGCTGAGAAACAGTCCTCATGAATTTCTTTTGCACTGTTAAGGAAGTATAAGAGCATATGGTAGGGAAAAGAAGCCATACCTGCAACAGCTAGTGCAGTGGGGCAGTGGTGGTTTTCTTGAGGGGGTGACTATGTTTGTTTCATTTGATGTGGGCACATGGGAACGCACTGATCAGTCCCAGCAGGCAGCTGATGCCCTTATTTTCTCCCAAGGAGTCTGTGCCTAGCTCTGACTGTCCTGTTCTGAGGTGGAACGTCCCTTTCTACTTATCAGAAAGCTTTTAGAGATTCTACAGAAGCCTCTTTTCTTTTCTTTCCATCACCCCTTCTCCATTTCCCCAGCACCTGAAGAGTGGGTCTAGCATATAGCGCTGTAATAAAACCTTAACGGAGATGATTTGTGAAGGGAATAAAAACAAATGGACGTAATTTCCAAATAACAAGTTGCTCACAAGTGGCAAGTGTTCAGTAATTGAGATCTTGCAGCTTTGATCTATTGCAGAGTGAGAACTGTACAAATTTCATTTGCAAACGTATGGCGCCTTATAAAAACAGTCTGTTGACTGTCAGCTGCAGATGACTTCTACTTGCTTTAGAGCTCGACATCGATAATTTCGCAATCTCCAGACTTGACAGTTGTACAGTGGCCAGACATTTCAGATGATCAGAGAAAGCAGTGATTTGAAGAATGTTAGGCTAGTGGAAGAGGCAGATACAGGCAGTAATATCACATCCAGCAGCCTAGTTTACTCATGAGCCTTCTGTACTATCTGGCAGTGCATAGTCTGCACCTGCACAAAGAAGAAAACTTCTCCTTGAAATGTGGTATTACCTGACAGAAAAGAGAAAAAGCATACCAGAGTGTTCATCAGTGATCACAAGAATTTTGTTGTAACTGTTGTAGAATGTGCTGCCATATACTGCTGAATGAGAAAAGATGGAAATTTCAGAATTCCTAAAATGTGCCTTTGCTACCTGTGTGGATAAAAAACAGTAGTGGTTAAAGCAGCTTGTTAAAAGACCCTCACCTTCACAGTAAAACTCACAAGGGGATATGTCAGCTGGAAAAAATCTTTGCAGATTTATCTTAGCTTGTGAGAGGCAAGGTTGCAGTAAAAAGATTTTATGCTTCCAATGGATCTCAAGACACCAAAGAGTCAGCAGATCTGGGGTACAAATTCATCTGCGCTATCCGGAGTTTCAGTTCATCTTTTTCTGCCTGGATGCAACCAGGTTCTACAACCCCAAATTATTTTCCCAGCCCACTACAGAGATTAGGTTAAGAGGTTACAGCTGTCACCTGGAAACTTTCAGCTGTGAGCGTGTTGTGATCATGTGAATATCCTCTTGTTTGCTTTTACAGTAGAAATAGCTACTTCTGGAAATGTCTCACTAACTACACTTGTGAGCGATCTGGCCGTATTGACACTTTGAAGGCAAAGTCCAGGCTTACCAGGCCTATAACAGCCCTAGGCTGTTCAACTATATCAGCTTGTAAAGTTATCTTATGTCAGTGGCAAACAGAGGCATTGGAATCTAGGTCTCCCGTCAAACTGTCAGCATGCTGACATCTTACTGTCATGATGAAAATAAATAAACATAAAGAAAAAAAATCATTCTCATTTATTCTTGTAGATTTTACAATCTAAGGTGACAGAACTGATAAAAGCTAAAATGAAGCAAAGGATTGACAAAAAGAATATTCAGTCAAAATGATATATGCTCATAAGAAAACAAGTGGAAAGTATCATTTTAAATAAGAGGTTTATACAGGACTATCAGTAGCTTTACTTGTGTAGGAAAAATCTAAGGTAAGCAGGCTAGATGCAAGTCATTTTGTGCACTTCACTTTGTTATACAAGAGCACTTTTTGAGCATGAATCTTGTTGATAAAATAGCAGAGTTTGAACCACATTTGCAGACAGTTGACAGACATAAATGCAGAAATGCAGAGCAATTTTCTAGAACTATAAAAGAAGTGTGACTAAGACCAATACATTGAAATTAATATGATAGAAATGAAAACTGGGTTAAAAAGTGTAGTAGTTAATGAGGTAAGGCAGAAAGAATGTGAGAGAGAATGGCTTTTTTTAAAAGGAGCTGGAGACATATATTAGGATAGCTGAGTGTCCGGATAGTTGAGATGATTCAGCATATTTCCTTGGACAATAGCACAACTCCCCTTAGTCTTGAGTGTTCATACTAGTCTCTTCATAAAAAAGCACGCTTTTCTCTCCCCTGCTGATTTTCGTTCACCATTTAATATGAATAATAATAATAGGCACTGTGTCATACTTTGTTTTTGAGGGAAGGTCTAGGAAGTGTCATTGCTTGGTGTATGAAAATTGGCTTCTAACAGCTGAGGCAGAGGAGGAAATGAATGCCTCCAATTGTCTTTTATGTCTTTAATTTTATGCTTAGGACTTTCAGACTTTCTCTTCTGAATTGTAACAGGTGGATGAGTTTGCTGCCTGTCAGACTGAAGAACTGTTAGTCAAATCATTTGACTGTTGTGAACAGACCTGATTGAAATAGAGCAAATAGAATTTGAAAAAAAAAATTCTCTGTAGTCTACAAAAACAGCTTAAAAACTGAAAGAAATCTTTCTAGTTACAAAAAGAATTCATTTGTTCCCATTATCATTTTTGAAACCTTTCTGCCAACATACTGTGAAAATAAGACTTTTACATCTGTGTAAGAAGCATCTCTTGATTAGAAAACAACACTGAATCAAAATATTTGAACAAGCTTTGGAAGAAAAGCAGAGCCTTCCCTTCAGAACCTGGGAATTTTTACTCAAAACTGACTGATGATCTACTGTTGCAGAAATTTCAGGGACTATTTCTAAGCACTTTGCCAATTCCCATCAGTTTTCCTTTCAGATGGTATGTGATGATTATTAGATGCATCAGATATTTCCATGCTCAGAATTTTCTCATTCCACCAAAACGTTTGATTTTTTCAAAAAGTTCCTAATTCTGCATTAAGCTGAAACAGAGACCTCTTGAAGACCAAAGTCATGGTCAGAACGCTCATTTTGACTGGGAAAAAGGTCCATATTTTCACAAATGTAGAGTAGGAAATCTGATCTAATTTCCCACACCGATGGAAGTCCCCAGTGTCCCCTTGACTGTCAGATTACTGTGAGAGAAGGAATTTCTCTCTGGTGCTGGACAAGCATTCCATCCTGGATTTTGATCACTTTCCTGATGAAAGACTGGTCAAAACTGACCATTCTCCTAAAAATGTTTGCTTTCTAGGATTTGTTCCTTTCCTGTTAAAAAAGCTATTTCATCAGAATATTACCAACACCTTCTGGATAGAGCTTTCTATAATATGCTGAAAGTTCTACACACAGTATTTAAGACAGAGGATAATATTATTTGCTCTTTGGTTAAGATTAAATATAATTTCTTCTTTTCTGCTATTAGCCTTCCTCTTTTCAGCAAAATGAGGCGTTACTATTTGAATTTCAAGAGCACCTGAGAGCAATAGGAGATCTCAGGTCTATGGTCTGTGAAAATATGACAGAAATATGATCTGTTTTTCCTTTTTTTTCTTCCATCACTTTAAATCTCTCTGCATCTGGCTCTTGAACTTGTTTAGTCACTTGCTGATGTGATCTGCTATCCCAATCAATAGTAGCTTACAAACATATACACAGACACACATATATATGTGTGAAAAATCTGTTCTTCATGGGAATATAATACCAAACAGAAAGCAGAGTGAACACTGATTTGCTTACAGTTACCTTATAGACAAACAGTCAGATAATTTCTTAACATTATAAGTACTCAGTCATACCTATTTACATCTTGATTCTCTTACTGGCCAGATCACTTTCTATTCAAGGGGCTGAAAACCATACATATATCAAATACTCTTCCTACATTCTCTAAGTGTTACTCTTTTTCATATGTATGATTTCAAAAAGTAAACTGAAAGTTAGACTGCAGTTAGACTGAAAGTTTGATCATATCAAAGTGTTGCTTTGAACATCTGTAGTCCTCTTTTGTCCTTCTGCTGTTTTAAAGCAGAATTACATCGCTGTTTTTCTCCTAAGGTTTTTAAGACCTGAATGAGACTTGGCCTCTACCCAGTTAGAGAAGACTGTTTCTCAAAGCTCCCTCTGCAGTGCACTGAATGGGTCCATGCTGCATATCAGTTGGAGCAAACCATAGTGCAGTATTTATGCCACAGTCTTTTGCGGCTGCTCAGATGCAAGTCTCTTTGCTACACGATACACGCTGTATTCATCCCTTCTCTGCCCTGAACACAATATTTAATTACATTAGCCTGCTTCATGTAAAACTGCCATGATCCATGCATCCCTGGCTACTAAAACGTGCTCTGGGATCCTGATTCTGCTGCTCAATTGCTCATGACGTTAGAGTGTTTTGAACCTGCGAAGCAGTTAGTATTCCTACACTTTCAGAAGCTGAAAGGCGTTTTTCCTACTGCATGTTTAGTTTGGTTCTCCTGTGCATCAGAGTAGCTTAGCTTGTATTACCAGTGCAGGCCAGTATTTCTCTTCTTCACAAGAGACTTTTTGGTCAGAAAGCCCGGCGATACTATTTTTCTACACACCTGAAATGAATTGAAATGGGTGCAGAACTTCAGAAAGGAGAAGAAATTCGAAACCCTCTAGCGTGCTGGCATTCATCCGTCAGCGCCAACAAATCACTTCTTGGAAGTATGATCCTTCAAAGGAGAAGGCTGCCTTCCTCTCTGGATTTCTACCAGCAAGAGACAACCAATCAGGGATACCACCAGAGACATGCTGGCATAGCTTGTAGATCCTCTGCCTTCATAGTCACTACACTGCAGAAATCAGCATATCTTTGCTCATGAAGCGTTCTCCACCTTCAGGCTGGCAATCAGTAGAAATTTCATCTTTTATATTTTAAAACTACAAAGAAAACATCTGTATGATAAGAGTGAAACTGCAGTACTTTTCTCACATGTGGAACGTTTGCTGAGACTAATCACCTAAGTAACCGTTTACTTAATCAAAAGGGGGATTCATAGTGTAGGCTTTTTAAATGATCACATAATAAAACCAGTTGGTTTTAATTGTTTCTTTGTAAAGCTTTGACACTGACTGAAGTACATCTATACTCATTCTAAATCAACTGAAACTATGACCAGATTTTTTCTTCTTGAGACTGAGACGACAGCACAGAGGTACATTAAGATCTAACAAACATACAAGCAAATTAAAACATATACAATGGGGATTTGTTGAAAGTCCATCAAGCGTAAAACTTTATTCAAGCAAAACACCCTGCAAAGTAAAAAATAACTGATATCAGTGGTACTGATTCTGTTCTCACTTGCAATTGTTAAGCAAATTTTAACTTCACTGAACTTACCAGATTTATGCTAATACAAAGCCAGCAGAAGCAGACATGAAACTAGCCCCAGATGGGGCTCAATACCTCTCAGAATTAGCCTTTGATTCATAAGTGCACTTCTGAGTTCCATATTATGCTTTCTGTACAATAGGGAGACTCTGAATCGTCTGATTGCTTAACAAATAATTTCTCTCCTCCACCTTGCAGAAATCCAGGGGAAAAAAAACAAAAACAAAACCCACTACGCTTAACTTATACAGGACTTTAGGTGACTTATAAAAAGTTAATACTTGAATTCTTTAAGCAATGATTTCAACTGTCTTCTAAGAAACAGCAGCGCTTTTGTTTTCGTACATGAATTGGGCAGAAACAGTAGTCATCATTTAGGGTGTATTTTAGACTAATAAAAATGACATTGCTTTGTAACTTTTGCATCTAGTGCAAAAAAAGGAACCTCACAGGGGGTTGGCAAGTGTTAGTCTTATTTTATTCCTCCCATTACTTTTCTTTTTTGCTTCATCTTGACTTTCAACATACAGATTTTTGGGAGAATTCAATGGTACGAAATACAGTGAGGCATATTTTTATGTCCAGATAGTCCTGTAGCAAGGAGGTGGAATGTGTAAGGAAAGTTCCTTGTTACTTAGTGGAAAGTATTCAGAAGACCTCTTATTGGATATGTGTATTAAGTGCCTAGATTTCTAAAAGAGACCCGTATCTGAAGGCTGCTACTTTTCTAATTGTTCCAAAGAGCTTTTCTATCCATATCTCCTCAGTAGTGAGACTAGGAAAGAGTTTTCTCAATTTCCATCAGCTGACTCTACTGTAAGCAGTAGACTGTACTGCAGACATGCGACTCCTCAGAATTGTATTGATCCCTGTACCAGATAGGACAAAGGCACACGGACAGGAGGAGGAGCCAGCAGTAGAAACTTCTCTAATGCCCTCTTTGGTAATAGATACGTTGTTTCAGTTATCATCTGGTTCCATTGTGATATCTTCCATCATCACTGAAGTTACCTGTTCAAAAATGCCCATTGGCAGTTTGATCTTGGTGGAATATCATCAGCAGCACTGCTGCAATGAATTTTTGCAACTAGAAGAAATGAGAATGAAAATAAGCCTTTTCCTAGCCTAAATGTTTCCTTCTAAATGTGTCACACTGTAAAGCAGTGATGGCCTTTAAAAATAAATTAATCACCTTAAACACAAATATTATGTGAAATTGTGACATTAACTGTCTCTTTACATAAGTCTCAGAATAGTCTTCTATTAAAAGCCTCTGAAACTTGAATACAGAAGTGGTGAACAATCAATCTCTTTAATTTATAAATAAAAGGGAGCAATTCATTTTTAAATTTAATAAGCATCATTATGGAAGACATGCAAGAAAAGGCTTTAAAATTAGCAAAATGTAAACAAACAGTTTTGTATAAATATGTAAATAACACTTTAATATTGTCAAAGTAAGACAGGAATAAATCTAACAAATTCACAAGGGAGATGTGAAACGATGGCACGTTACCATTTCTTGGTGTAATGATCATTAAGAAAGATGATTGTCTTTCACAGTTCAGAGAAAGGATAGCCATTCAGATGCCAGTTTAAACTATAAATCAAATCTCCATCGTACAGTTCCAATGTAAAATAGTCAAAACATTCGTTGATTAAGTACTTAGGAGTTGTGAAGCAGAATTCTGGAAGAAGGGGAACTTAAATCATATCAGAACTACACTGCTAAACAATGGTTTTCATTTACAACCCATTAATGAAAAATAAGGTCAAAAGAAATGTCCAGCCTGAGGCCATGAAGGAAAAGTAGTTTCCACATGAAAACAATGCAAATGCTGAATTCACAGTACACAACAGAGGCTCTTCAGAAAACTTCAGTTTCTGCGACCCCTGAAGTGTATGGGTAGTCTCATATTCAGAATTTATGCCACATTTTGTGGTTCCTTTAGGAAGGCATAAGATAGTTACAATTAAAAGAGAAGAAGAGGTTCTCAGCCAAGATAAATACAGAGAACGTTAAGTGTTGCATATGGGAATATTGAACCAAACCCAGTTACCGCAGGTTAAAGTCCTACCAGAAAGGCAGGAAGTTTTCTGAAAGTCCATGACTCCTTTCTTTACTTTCTTCAGTTACTCTTAAAAGCTTGCATCCTCCTTTGCCTCCTCCTTGTAGGTTTTCATTAGGACCAAATTGATAGAGAAAAGGGTAAGAAAGACGTACTTAGCTTTAGTGTCCCAGTAAGCTCATACATAGTGTCCCGTAAAAGATCAAGAGAAATATAGCAATCTAGAGTCAATCTATTGCAAGCTTTAGAACAAGGGAAAGTCCCATTGATTTTAATAGGATTTTTTCCCTTTTTGTGTACCACAGATTTTAAACAAAACTTTACCTTTCAAAGTACATCAAAACTCCAACTTGGCATGAGGCAATCCCATGATGCTTGAGGCAATATTTCGGGTAAGAGTACTGTGACAGCATCAAATATAAAAATAAAAATAAAAAATAAAAAAATAAAAAAAACTTTTTTTAGTGTTCCCCACTATTATGGTCCTTTGTCACAACTGGCAGATGAGAACATGTTCCTATTTATTCATTCAAGATTCTCTGATTTATTCTGATCAACTTCTGAACAACCCCAGTATTAAAGGGAGTTGTAGCAATTCTGCCAGTCTTATATCTACTAACTCAGTGTTTGGATACTATATAAGATGTGGAAATAGGCCTTTAATGTGTTTCTCTGCTTGATTTGAAATAGAACATCAAATGTCCAGACAAGACTCCCATCTAAAAAGCACATCTTCATCCTACCAAGCTGTGGGGCATGTTAACTTGTGATAACTTATATTTTTTTCTAGTAATGCTGTTCCACTATGTCCAAAATATTCAAAGCTGCCTTGGAGTCCAGGCTAGAGCCCAGACATCTGACTCAGACACCTTACTTCTCATGGGAGGGACTTGCATCCTTTCTGCACAGTGAACTGTTTGATGACTTCTGTTAAATTGTTCAGTGTCAAAGTAAGGGTCAGTTTGCCCTTGGCATGCTATCTAAGGGTAAGGAAAGTAAGTTTCAAAAATAGTTTATAATGGGTTGCAGGCCCAGAGGACTAGACTTTACCGGGCACAGAGAGTGTATACAAAATCTTTCTATGCATCTCTCAGCAGCTGAAGGGCTCTTCCCTTCCCATAGGATACCTCCCACTTTTTAGAATTTATTGGCAGCATTTGTAAGCCAGTAGTTTTCTGTCTTCTTCTCTGTCAGGAGTTTTCAGTGTCTTATATGTTATTCTACCCTTTCAAGATCATTTCAGCCTTTTCTCCCTACATTTCAGTCACCATAGTAGTATGCCACAGCAGCATTGTGTGACCTCTCAGGTCACAGTACAAAAAGGGCTGCTAGGTTTTCACTAACAGAGCTAGACGATTCTCAGCTGTCAATAGTAGTTGGTTAAACATCCTTGAGCAGAATAGCACCATTATTCATGCTATTTGGCCAATTTAATATTGGGCTACCTGTCTTTAGAAGAAAGAGTTGTAAGAGAAAATAAGCCATTTGTTGAATACTATTTCTCCAAAATCTGACCAAAGTTTAAGATTAAGGCTAGAATTCTTGGCCACTATTTCTATCTTGCATACTATACTGAATTTTTTTTTTTTTTTATAACTGAGTTGCATGCTTTCTTGATGTCCTAAGCAACAGATGTCTCATTAGCACCTGAGCTATGCCAGCTTCTGTGGAAGGCTGCAAACTGATTAAACACATGCTGCATTTTTATCTCTTTATGAGTCATTACTTAAAGGTTTTATCACCAGATTGCCACATTTAATTACATGTAGCCATAATTAAATGTGAATACCCATAGACCTGGTTTTGTATTTTTGCTAACTTCAATAAAATATTTGCCTCTTTGCTAATGAAATGCTATAGGAAAGGAGGGAAATAAAAGGAAAAGAAGAATCCAACAAGAATTAACAAAAAATATAAAATATTAAATATCCTTGTGAATTATTTAGAAAAGGTACTTCCTTCTAAACAAGGACAGCTTTGAGTAATAAAGATATAATTCAGAAAGTAACATTCTGATATTTAAAGATGTCATCCATCATCCACCGCACATATCTAAGCATGCAGTGCTATGCTATCACTATGGAGTGAGTCCCTTTTGGAACACATTTCTGGGTGCATGAAGAAGAAGGGCATTGGGAACAGTCAGCATGAATTTACTAATTAAATAATTACTAAAAAGTTACTAATTAAGCTAAATAATGCCGAACAAACCTAATTGCCTTCTATGATAAAATGACTAGATTTGAGAATAAGGAGAGAGCAGTAGGTGTCCTTTACCTTGACTTTAGCAAGGCTTTTGATGCTGTCCCCCACAGTATTCATGCAAGCTGGTATGTTACGGTTTCGGTGGTTCGACAACTAGATGATTAAAAAATGATTGGACAATTGAGCTCAGAGTTTTAATGGTTTCTACTGTACCTGGATGCCTCTGACAAGTGTACCACAGGGGGCTACCTTGAGATCTATTCTGCTTAACATCTTTATCAATAACATGGAGGAAGTGATGGAGCACTTGCTCGTAAAGTTTGCAAAAGACACCAAACTGGGGGTAGAGGGGAGGGCAGGTAATACATTCAAGGTCAGGCCTGCTATTCAGAGAGACATAGGGACTGGAGTGGGCCGGAGGAATGGAGCTAGCAAGAACATTATGAAGTTCACCAAAGATAAATGCAAAGTCCTGCACATGGGAAGGAAGAAACCCTTGCAGCAGTATGGGCTGGGGAGTAGCTTTGCTGAGAAGGACTTGGGGTCATGGTGGGCAGCAAGCTGAACATGACCTAGCAGCATGCCCTGGCAGCAAAGTCTGACAGCCTCCTAGGCTGTATTAGTATGAGCATAAGAAATGTGATCGTCACCCTCTACTCACTGCTCATTAGGCTGCATGTAGATACTGCATCCAGTTTTCAGTCTCCCAAAACAAAACACATATTGATAAACTGGAGTGTGTTCAGCAGAAGGCCGTGAAGATGATTCTGGACTGGAGCACTGGCTTTGTGGGGAGAGGCTGAGGGACCACGGCTTGTTCAGCATGGAAGAGCGATGGCTTTGAAGGGACCTAACAGCAGCACCCCAGTCCTTAGGAGGAGAAGATGGAGCCAGGCTCTTCATGGTGGTACATAGTGGAAGGGCAAGAGACAACAGGCATAATGTGAAACAAGAGAGGTTCAGATTGCATATAAGGAAAAAACTTTTCACCATGTGGACAGCCAAGCAGTGGGATAGGTGGCTCAAGGAGGTTGTGCAAAGTCCATCCATGGAGCTTTTCAAAACCTAACTGAAAAAATTTCTGAGCAATCTGGTCTGATCCAGGCCCTGATATCTGACTCTGCTTTGAACAGGAACTTGGACTAGAGACCTTTGAGATTCCTTGAATTTTCCCATGATCTTTGCCCATCAGGAAGGAACCCACCAGGCTCTGCATTAATGCAGGATTTGGCCCATAGGAAACTGGGACTAGATTTTTTTTTCCCCTTAAAATTGCTATTGACAGAACTCTGTGAATTTTAAAAATTATCATGGTTAGCATCTGGGATTTAGCAAGTTATGCAGTTAAAGTGACCTTACCTTAGTGCCTTATAAAGACAGAGAATCTTCATGCAATGAATGATTACGTTAGGTATATCCCAAACAGTGGCTTTTTAAAGATCCTGGAAAAGGAAAAGCACCAATATACAGTTTTCAAATGATTTATTCGTTGATTTTCAGAAGTTCTCCTGGTAAATATTGTACCTAAAGAAAAGTATTTAATTATTAACACAGGAACACATTATATCACCGAGATAATTGAGAACATGGTCATGGGAAGAGCTATGCTAATGTTTTCTTGAACACTTCCAGGCTTAGAAAACACAACCTGAGCTGAATGTTGCACAGTTTGTTAAGTGGGCCTGGCTGTCTTTTCCAGCTGACCTGACTCCTGAATGGTTTCCAAAAATACAGATAGCATTGCTTTTCCTCAAGCTCTTCGTCCAGCTTACAGTATTTCTTCTGGTAATACAATGTGTCTGTTGCATACCATTGATTGAGTGTGCTGTTATTCCTTACTCTTTATGTAGGTCGAGTTCGGAGAAAACTTTTTCTCTAAGTTTCAAAGTCTTATTCCATAAAGTTGGATTAAGTTTATAGATAAAACAGCTTTTGCTTTTTCAAATTCTGCTCCAAGTCCATGAAAGCTATCATTCTAATCACAGCACATTCCCTTTCCCAACTCTTACTATTATGCAGGTTAAAATAAACCATCAGCCTCAGAACTGTATATTACCTTTGAATTGCCTCATTACAGCAACACCAAAACTAGATATTTAAAAAGAAAAAAGAGAGTGAAAAACTTTCCATAGCAGTTCAGTAATAATTTAGACAGCCCTTTAATCTAAACCCTCTAGACAGGCTCTAAACTACAGGAGAGTTCTGCAATAGCTGGAAAGATGTTATTATAATGCACAATGGGATGCCATACTGGGAAAAGGCTGGAGTTTGGTGTGAACTTGAAAGAAAGTTAACACTGTATTAAATCCAGGTCTGTTGAAGACAATGGGAGTTTTGCCCTGGGATTTTGTCCATTGTGGGATGACTCTTCTTAACTGTTGAGCTAGTGTTGTTAACGTTTTGAGTGAAGAAGTATATCCAGGACCTCATAGCCTGGAATGCTTCAGCAAAAGCGGGGCTACATTTTGATGTTAGGTACTATCCTGAGTTAGGACTGTTGTGTACACTGGACAAGTTCAGCTAAGGCTTTCTAATTGACAGACCCACGGAGCTGCTGAGTTTCTACCCACGCTACAGCAAGAAACAGTTTGCTGCTGCTGGTCTGTACTCACAACAAAGACACTCTGGTTCCTCTATTGGCTAAGTTATTCTGGCCAGCAAACAGTCTTAGAGCATAAAACCCTGCTTGTCTGTCTTCATTCACATGTTTTTAAAGGTAGGAAACTTGTCCTGGTCTGAAAGAATCGCGGGTATGAGCCCTAATACTCTCCATTAATTTGTCTGTGAAATGAGGAAATATCCTTTTCATTACCTCATAATAGACCTGAGAGATGAAATTGTTTAATATATGCTCAGTGCCTGGAAGATAACAAATACTATATATGTGTTAAGAGCTGGAATTATTTGCCACAATAATTTAAATATTATATGATTAAATAAAGAAATATATTCTTTTGCAATAGGTAGATGCAGATATTGTTAAAAACCAAATAGTTTAAACTAGTTTTGTTTTGAAATGGTTTTTTTCTTAGTGAAATAATTTTCATGGGTTTTTTTCCATGTAACACTTTTGAGTTTACAAACACAAAAGGGAATCTTTGAATTTGTAGCAGTAATTAATGTGAGTGAATGTATGTATAAACTGATGTTTGCTAGGGAACTCTTAAATATATATCTTTGACGTCTTTACAAGCTCTTTAAGCTATCCCTGGAAAACAGCAGTTTCAGATGACATTGCTAAAGGCTGTTAAAGACAATCTGAGTATAATTAAAGACACCTGCCAACGTTTCCTCATTTGAAAATTTGAAGTTGGGAAGGAAAGAGCCGATTTAAAACTTCTGGGAAAAATGGAAGAAAAAAATGGAGAAGAAGGAGAAAGTGAAAAAGCAAGCATCATACTTCTAATCTCAGGGAAGCCTGGCTGCTTGACTCATAGTGCATCCTTCTATAGTACATGGCAGTCCTGTGTTTCCCAGGCTTCCTGAGAGGGAATGGTGTTGCCAGCAGCGGGGAGCTGTATTTCCTGGGAGCTGTACTTCCTAGAACTTTGCCTTTCTGAGTATATGAAATGTTTTTCTCCTCTAAATGACAGAATCAGCAGAAATGTCTTTAAAAGCATAGTTAAGAGCTTTTTCCCCCCTAATTTTATTACTCTGGGACTTTTTAACGTGATGCATTGATTTTATTTAACACCTTTATAGGGACAGATAGTGGGTTTACACTGAAGCTCTTAGAGTTTCATAGCTCTGCCTCAGCACCTAACTAACTTCTGTTGGCATTAACACCATGGCAGTTAAGCAAGTGAACCGGGGAGAGGATAAACTATATAATGATATTAATGAATAAACAGCTGATAATAATTTAAAACATGTATAAACTCTATTACTTGACAGCATAGACCTGTGAGTGCTTATATATAATTTCTGAGAGTGGTATCTCACTTCTGTGGGCTAGAAGAGGTTCTGGATGCTGCAGTTCCAAAGTCAGAAGGAAAGAGTCCCACAACCCCAGCTTAGAAAATTCATAGTCATCTTTTTGGGCTATATGAGAGTATCCATTAGTTATGAGGGGAAATGTGCCTCCAGGGTTATATAGGACATCAGAAGGGGGAAAAAAACAGCTTCAGGAGATTAGAATCAATAACTACTCTGCTGACATCCCTTAGACCAATCCAAAACCTTCCAGTGAATTTTTTTAGAGAAGAAGGTCATATAAGTAAACGTTCCAGATATATGCAACCACATTCTTGGCTGTAATAACAAACTTCATATGACCATGGAGAAGTACTCTCTCATTACTTGTGTCTGAGCTGATTCAGGTAGTCTAATATCCAGAAGACTCGGCAGGACAAATTAGCTTGGCAGGATCGCCGGTCTTCCCTAGCTAGACTACTTCTAATTCCCGTGATAGACTGAGCAGAGCCACTGCAACTTTGTAAGACAGATTTCAGGCTCTCTGCTGTTAAAATTGGATAAGACTATCCCACATTTCCTGGATTATTATAACGATAGATTATTTATTTGGAAGTCAAATATGGGGATAAAACTCCTACAAATCTTTACATATTATCAAATATAGTATCTATTTATAGTAAGGAACAAAGAACGAAAGCAATAAGCAACGATAAGGAGAACATGGACATATGAAAGAGGGAAATAGTAGAGAAATTTATGTCCATGAAGTGCCTCAAAGGTCTTTTATCTTTAGCACTGTGAAATCTAAGCCAGTAAATTATCACATTCCTATAAGAATAAAGCATTTCTGCTTTTCAAAATCCATTTTTGTCCACATATTTTAAATATATTTTTCTAAGTTGATGCTTCTGTTGCAGACAAATCACCTTCTAAGTGCTGAGAAAAATCTAATGCTCTCCTGTAGTTAAACAATCCCTCTTCTGGTGACGTCGTTAGCATTAGAAGCTTCTGAAAAATTCACAGTACTTAAAAAACTGTTTTTCTGTGATGAGATCATTGATTTATTCCCTTATTTTCATTAAGAAAAAAACAAATACGATAAATGTAGATTAAAAAACCCTTTAAGAAAAGGAAGTACTGCTTTTAATGCCGTATCATCAATCTGAGGGCCATGCTTTCCTTTATTTACGTTATGTGTCATAAGACATCGGTGTTTGAGGTGGTCTGTTTTTGTGGTAAAGGTTTTATTATCTTCTCTTACCTTCTCTTGTCCCACAGTTTGCTTTGTGATTCATTTTGAAACAGTCAGAACAGTCAGATGTGCTGAAATGAAAGAAGAAAGATAGCTTTGTTCATCTATTTTTTTCCTGGAGTAAATATGAAACGTGTTGTGCTTGCCTTATTGGAGCAGAAATCACACTTGTAACAGGGACATTTACAAAGCAGATAGTTCAAGTGCCAGCTAAGGCGAGCTATTATATAGTTGTATAAAGAGGAAGCGGAAGAGCAAACCAGGAACAGAGCCAAGCTGAGATTAGATTCTGGATTTAGGTATCATTACTATTTTTTTGCTTCTTGCTTCGTCCAGTGTTTGGGGTTTAATTTTCCTCTTCAAGAAAATTCCATGTCGTGCAGAGGAAATAAAGATACTATCACTCCCTCATCAGAGAGGCCTGAGGATTTTACTTCTGTAACTCAATATCTTTTAGTATAATCAAAGTGAATGGTCTGGCTCCGCTCTGTGGTGGCACACCACAATATGCACTTTATAATTTCCTGTTTTTCCGAGATGATGCCAGAACGGAGGTTTTGGCACAGGGGAAAGTTCCTTTTCGTAAATCAGCATCAGTTCTCCTACTAGGAGGCTGTTCTGTCATAGGGAGACACCACAATGCAGCTGCCTAATACTTCTGTTTAAATTGTATGGGTTTCAGTACATGGGTTCAGTATGGGTTTCAGCTTATTTGTTTTTAATTACTCACCTGCGATTAAACCTCAGATTCAATTTGTATGGCATAGTTAGCATGAACCTTAATATCATAACTGAAATAGGAATCCTTTATCTTGCTGAAACCTGGGCTTAACTCGGTGTTTCCTCACATTTGTAACCTAGTGATTGTCCTCTTCTTGCTCTAGAGCTGACTATATGATTTAGGTATTACCTTAAAGAGATTTAAGAAGGGACTTAATGAAAGGTAAAAAGGGACAGAAAGCATAACTAGCAAAAAAAAGAAATGAGTCATAAGTTAAATATCTCTGAGTCAGAAGAGAAAGGTATAAGACGTACAAAGTACACTAAGTGCCCTTTACACAAACAGTGGGAAAAAATGGCAAAAATGTTTCATGATCTTTCATCCCTTCCAGTGCTCGTTTTCTTCAAGGGAAAGACAAACCCACATGTGAGACTTTACATCTCTGCACAAATTCACTAAATGGCTGTACAAAAGCCTAAAGAAAGCCTATCTCTGGCAGGCATTGCTTCATTTGGCAGAAAACTTTTGTAGAGGTTGCTGCAAAAGGAAGAAAACAATCAGCAGGATAAAAATGAGAGAGGGGTCTCTTATTCTCCCTTTGAATAGGGAACGTTATCAGTGTTCTGCTAAGAAGTAGCATCTTATGATTTTCACGGGCTTGCACCCTGTCTTTGCAGTATTTGTCTGTTGTCTCCGCTCTTATCTTCAGATTATAAATTCTTTAGGGCTGGTACTGTTCCTGCAGTATTTAGTACAAGTGGCTTTTTGGGCAGGTTCTTTATTACTTCTTCAAAACACTTCAATTATTAAAAGTATCCATCTCTTTCATTTAATCTTAGTTATTTTTTATATCTGTACCTATCAACAGCAAAGCAAATTTTGGGCAGCAGAGCAGGAAGAGAGGAGCTCTGTTAAACTCCTCTGATTAGCTGGTGTAATGCTTTCTTGTTGGAAAATAACTATGAGAGTTGGAATGGGAATTTCCAACTGTTTCGTAGACTTGCTGAGCAACTTTGAACCAAACAGTACCAAACATCTCATTTTCAAAACTATTAAATAGGAATAACAACACTGGCTCTGTGAATACTGTGATATCTACTGATGAAAAAAGAATACATTGGACTAACAGTAATGATGTTACTAGTAGGATTTCTGAACGTTGTGGTAGTGGCAGCTCTGGATTCAAGCATTCTCAGATGCTACAGTAATTTGTTGTTCTTATACCATTATAGAAGTGCTTCCATTTCATCTCGTTCTGAAACTATTCCAGGTGATTAACTGATCATTCACAATGAAGCAACATAGCTTTAACTTTAAACACTTGCATTCAGCCTATACATTGAAAAATTTATAAAGATGTTTGTTATATTAATTTGAAAAACAAGCACATTCAAGAACGTTTTGACTTGCTTCTGGCTATTTGGTGATGGGGTGGAAGACTGAACTGAGAATTTTTGTTCAACCCTAAAGGGCATTTATTAGCAAAGCAATGTTACAACTATATTAACTTGAAACACAAACGATATTATTGAAATATATAGGAAAAATGCTGAGAATGCATTATTTGGTTACAAGGCAGAAAGGAACAACAATGTACTGTCACTAGATCTGTAAAATAGGCCCAAGAGAAAGAGACACGTGCAGGGCACAGGGGCGAAAACAGTGCAAGAGATTTACTCCTCTGTCACAGTTAATGTTAAAAAAGGAACAAATTCGTGTCTCTTACTGAGATGATAGTGATGTTGGCAGTTTACAACTACTCTCTGGCAGGTCAAGCTTTTTTGATTGAAAGAAAAGGAAAGGGAATGATTTTGTAATACTGATTCTTTCTTTTCATTAACTTTTTCTCCTTGTCCTTATTTAACTTCAGAGAGGCATAAAGGAGGGAAAAAAACCCCAAGATATTAAAAATATTAAAACAACTATAATGAATATTTTGAAATAGAAGTTTTGGGAACTGATATGATCCCAAATAAATCTCACCAAAATTGATGTCTTTCCCTAGTACCTCACTGATTTGTGTACTGTGATTATGTGAAAAGCCTAGCTCTTCTTCTTTTGATACTATATTTTCCATATATTAAAGTCAGTAACTGCACATTCCAAACAAAAAAAGAAACAAACCTGTCTACATTTTTAAACCACTAGTGTGATTTTTCTTTTATATCTGACTGATGATTTTTCTGAAAATCTGTGAATTGGCAATATTAATTTCAGCCCTTTTTAAAAAACTGCTACTATTTTTAAATATCAAGGTGGTACCTTTAGGTGCCTAAAGGATACACAGAGTTTCTGGATAAATTGCTTTGGCTGAATACTTTCTGAACCTGAGAAAAAACTTCTTCCCTGTGAGGGTGACAGAGCATTGCAACAGGTTGCCCAGAGAGGTAGTGGAGTCTCCTTCCCTGGAGATTTTCAAAACCCGTCTGGATGTGATCCTGGGCAATATGCTCTAGGTGACCGTGCTTGAGCAGGGAGGTTGGACTAGACGATCTCCAGAGGTCCCTTCCAACCTCAACCATTCTGTGATTCTGTGATTCTGTGATTCTGTGATTCTGTGATTCTGTGAATCCAAACAGTGCGGGTAGAATGCAATGAAACACATGAAAATGTCTTTTTAATTTGAATATGTTAAGTGAATTCTTAAGTAGCCTCTTAATTTTCCTGTTGTGAAGTGGCATTTGTCCATGAAAAATCATTATCTTTGGATGACACCTCTTGAGTTAGTTTGACTCAAAACAAAGTCCTTTGGTACAGTTAAGAAGACTCCAAGGAAGCAGATGTAGCAAAACAAAGTCCTACTCACAGGAATCTTTCACAATCTCCACATTTACATGGCTACAGAAGCAGAATTTCATCTCTTCTGGGGACTTACATTTTGATACAGATGATCCTACAGTGTTCAGCAATTCACAACAATGCCTTGAATTTTGTCTCTTTTTCTGCCCTAGGCATATCCAAAAATAGATTGAGATGTAACGTAGTCATTATCTCAAAGAATTGGACTTTTTGTTGCAAGAAAACATTAAAGTTCATGAACGTTGCTCTGCTGGATTCACTGTGTGAACTGTGCTGCTCCGTTATTGACTAAGCCCTGCCTTACAGAACCTATTCCTTGATTTGAATAAGCACACATGCTTTATTTGGTTATAAGTGTACATTGACTAAGCGGCTTAGATTCATGGTCTCTGGATGTGAGTGCACTAAAACTCCATCTCTTGATTATGCAAAAGGCCTGATATACAAATTACTGGATTTCATCTGAAAAAAGAAGTCAACACTGTCTATCATCTATTTTATTTTATTTTATTTCTGGTTTTGTATCCATGTGTTTGAGTGTAGTATTTTTCTATTATTCTTAGCAGAGAAGCAGACATAAAGCAGATCCTGTATGTGATAGTACTTGACACATGATTCATCAAGTATAAACAGTGGCAGATGGAAGCCTGCAGATAAACTCCTGTTGCCTAAAACAAGCTGCCTGAAATCTCACATATCCACAGGGAATCACACAGGAAGGTAACAGGGAGGTCAGTCTCCATAAGGTGAACATTTCTGTGAAAGGTGACTGAGATTCTGATTTGTCCAGATGTACTAATTGGTGTTATCTACGAATTGTACTCTGTAACTCACATACCTTTTCATAACAAAGATTTTCATAGTATTACAACTCTGAATCCTGTGATTTTTATAGGATTATTTAAAATATTACCTAAGTGAACCACAAATAGCCAAGAGAAAAAACAAATTACTTTAAAAAAAAATCATAAATTTTAAGCTGATCTGATCATTTTTGCAGGCCTGACTCCTGATTTTTGACGCTTGCTGTTAGCAGTGCTGAGAAGGGGAAGACAAAACTAACAATGATATTGTAATGGGATTCCTCCATTTTGGAAGCGATAATCATGATCCTGAGGTTGTGCAAGTTAAAAGAAAACAGTGCTTAACTCTGTGGCGTCACCTGCCAGCGTACCTTGGTAAGGCTTCTTGCTATGCTAATTGTGGTCACTTTCTTCATCCTTTGGCCAGTCTCTGCTGCTACAGTGCTCCAGAAGAGGAGTTCAGAAACATCCCCCTGTGGAAGAAGGGTCCCCTGTGGCTGGGTTGTAAGAGCAGCTAGGCCTGCTAAATTTTCCTCTCTCTAAAGATTTGTTTGAAAGCCCTTTGAAGCCAACAGTAACCTCCCCTTTTTGGAACAGGTCCCGCATCTGCATTCTGCAGTTCCTATCCACGCTGATACCATAAATGGAAGGACTCACCAGAGTAACTCTGTAGGGTAAAAGTAGCAAGGTCAGGACTGTAGATAGATAGTAAAGTTTTTACATGCAAAAACCTTCCCTAACAGAACAGTGAACAAAAACCTCCATTAGCTAAAGCAAATGTTATAGCTTATCTTTGGATTCATTTATTAGACTGTGCTTCTGTGAGAGGATTTGGATTTACTCTTTTCTTTTTTAATGTCATGTAGCAGTGATTATGTTTAGTCAGTAAATTTCAGCATATTCTACACATGTTTATGACAAGCTGAGATCTAATCTTACAATACATGAAAAATTCATTACATTTAAATATTCATTGTTAGGAGAAGCTGGATTTCTACTTGTGATAACAGAAATCAGTATGAGCAGGCAGACAAAATATATTAGTAGGCTAATTCAGAAGAGAAAGAAAAACAATACACTGTCCTTACATGTGTCTGATTTACTAAAACATGCATAAGGAAAGGGATATGAAGCTGCCTTGGAGAAAACGTGTTAGTTGATTGCAGAAATCAGACATACCCAATTAGAAACATCTCGCTTTTAAACACAAAGGTGCAGCTCCCTTCCTCTCCAGGCACTTTCTTTTCACAGGAAACCAGGGCAAATGAGCGGATTGTAAACATCCATGCTTCTCTCCATTATGCAGCTAGGACACAGCTCAGAGGCAGCACATCTGGGTGCCAGGACCACAGAGCAAGCATAGTGGCACAGCTGCAATTGCTGTAGGAAGTAATATAAGCATATTCTAGTTTCTTCAGAAATCTGATTTAAATGCCTGGAAACAAGGTTAAAAAGACAGATTTTTATCACATAAAGGAAGACTGAGACTCCAGAGACTTAGGATATGAGAATGTAATATAAAGACTTTCACCAATCTGTATCACATGTTAAAATCTAAGCTTTTCTGATAATGTAAAACATGTTAGCAACTGATGGTCATGAGGTGACCTCAGCCCAGACGCCAGAAGAAACACGAGAACATCCTCTAGTGTTCTCTCTATTCAGAACCCATGACAGTCTTAAAAGAGAGATTTCAAGGACTGAGAGAGCCATGAAAAATAAGCTGTATTTCTAAAGATGTCCCTCCAGAGTGACACTCAGGTATATTTGGAGAGCAGTATAGGGAAACTTGTACAGCTTCAGCCTCCGTATTTTGTAAATAAAAACAGAGGATTGGCCGTTTGGCATTTTTCAGCAGAGCTAGAATCACACTGTTTATTACAAATAATATTAAAATCACCATATAGTTGCCTAAGTCTGTAACTTTTTATTAACATTTTTATATGCTACCTCAATTAAAAAATCATTCTAGTTTCTCTGTTGGTATCATCAACAGTGATTGCTGTACTTCATTGATTAAAAGAATCCATATCTAATGAATTTAAAGCCCTTTTTATAAGGATTCAGAAAATCAATAATAAGGGAGAAAATGTCATGAGAGCAGAAGCTTCAGCCTGTATGCTTAAAATATAGATGCTGGTTCCTGCCTGTAGACATTTGTTTACTGTAGACTTAATAATGCATCGTACATACTACAGAAAAAACATTGCAAAGACATAGACAACTAAGTACTTGTATTTCTTAGTGAAAGAGGCACTTCAGATCATATTTATGATCACCACTCTTGTCTTTGGATTCCATTCTCTCCAGATCATATGTTCAAAAATGGTATCTCTGACAACACATCGAGGATCTCACACTGATACCCCAAGCTCACTATGGGAAAAAAACTGCATTTCATGCTATATCTCCCACTATTGCTCAGATCTGGCAGTATTGTATCCAATCAGATTGTAGATGTCTTAGGAAATACTTGTAGACAAAAGGACGGACAAGCATCAAGTCAAACTGCTTTGCATCTTATGTACCCTCTCTTATTTCTCTTGCAACTTGCTGTCATGGAGAGGTTTGGTTTAGGGGAAGAAAATGTTTTTTACTGAACAACGGGTATAAGGTGCCAATCACCCTGTCCTTTTTGTAACGCCGGTTAGCCGGCAGGAATCTCCCGCTGCCACAATCTAAGATCATTAGTGGAGGGCTAACTGGTCAGGCAGGTAGAATATTCCAGAAGGAAGGTGGCCATCTGCAAACAGTCCACATTAAAATTAGCGATTGAAAGTGGACCACTAAGAGCGGGGTCTAGACAAATTTAACCAGTCGCTTGCCTGCGGTCCCGACGTGGGACAGGGATAAAAGGGGCACACGCGAGCCCAGCAGCTGCTTTTGCGGCGGCGGCGGCGGATAGAAGAGAGCTGAATTCACTGAAGAAGCAGTGGCAGCAGACAGCTGAATTCCCTGAAGCGATGGGGAAGAAGCAGCCTCGGCGGCCTTTTCCAAGGCTCCAGGACGCCAGCAGCGTTGTCCAAGGCCCCCCCCCACCGAGGGAAGCTCTCCGCCCCGGCAGGCTGCGGGCAGCCAGCACTGCAGTGCCCCCGATCCGGGACGCCAGGTCAGGCAGCTGGGGATCCCCCCTCCCACCGCTACTGACACCGGCGGACAGGGGAGCACTGCCCTCCTGCCCGCTCCGGGCAGCGGTGACCCCAGCGGCACACCGGCTCCGCTGCGGCCTGCTCGCTGCAGAGCGCGCATGGCGGCAGCGCGCTGCGCCCGCTGCGGCCTGCTCAGTAGTCCTCGGGCTTGAAGCGGCACCAACCCCCCAGCCTGGCTGTGGCCTGCTTGTCCCTTCCTCCTCCTCCTTCCCCTCGCTTCCTCCTCCTCCTCCTCCTCTTCCCCCCCCCCCCACCCCGGCCTTCCAGAGCAGCCACCAGGCACCTTCACCCTCACCGGTTTGAGCTCATATGTGTACTTGTAAATACTGTAATTGTTCCTGTTCTGTGGGGAGTTCAGTGTGTGGTTACTGATTGATTAATGGTGTATTGCTACTATTGTTGTTATTACTAGCTTTTGATTGTTATTGTTACCAGCAATACATATTAAACTTTGATATCTGTTTCTGGCCGTTATTGTGAACTCGTTCATAAGGGACAGGGACACCTGTACCGCCACCTGAACCTTTCTCGTAGCGTGGAGCGTTGCGGGGACCAGAGCGTGAGGGTGCTCTGTGATCGGCTCAGGCGCCCCTCCCGGGCCTCCTGTGACACTTGTATTTAGGCTTTTTATCCCCATTAAGGCCCGTCTTAGCTCCACTGTAGTTTAAACTCTTATTTCCTTCACTTCTTATTTTCCTTCCAATGACTCCTGTGTTCTAAACTTCTCTTTTAATAAGCATTTTTGTCCCCTTCCTTACTTCATCTCATAAGCTTTATTTCATGAGCAAACTAGTTTAAACTTCACCACTCCTCTGGGCCATCACAAGAACATGACCTTACACTGATGATCACGGGAAGGCACGAAACAAGTCACTGCATGTCTGCCGAGCCTCAGTCCTTTAGCATGCCCTTAGTAGCGACTGCTTCAGCTTACCTGAATCCACTTTCATTGGGAGCTAAGCTTAGTCATAACTGTGTTCTGGGTTTAAAATCACTATGCTTGTTCAGCTAGAAATGAAGCAATGGTCACTTTTCAAAGAAGCATTCTTGCGCTTTTCAGTATACAGATCAAGTATTGTGTAATACCTATGCATTAATTTTGGATTTATACTGAAACTTCTCCATTTATGTTTCAGCCACTGCAGGTATCACATCTCAGCGAACACTGCTGACAGGCAATGGATGATATTTCAGAGTGTAATCTGAACTAAACCAAAATATGAAAGGGCTGGTGAATGTCTTTTATGTATTTCTTGAAAAAGTAAACCAGGCAAGGAAATATTTGCCTTTCTTTCTTAGAGGAATCCACACCTAAGTGGTGAAGTTTCACCATTTTTCATCCTCAAAGTTTAATTGACAGAAATAGGAGGAAAAGCATACTCTGTAAGGGTACCAGTGACACAAGCTTAGCTACTGAAATGCTACTATGTTGCAACTGTAATAGAAAATGCCAGTAATCAGTGGTGACATATGAAAGAATTATGTGTCAAGAACAGTCCAACTGCATTGTGTCCTGGCTAATATTCATCCTTTTATCTTTTAACAACATCAGTTTCCAGACAGGACAGTAAAAAGGAGCTTGATGGTACATCCTTTTCCCCAGAAAAGAAAAGAGAAGAAAAACAAAGATTGTCAAAAGAATTAGTGACAAAATAAAATATATTTTCCCTTCCATTTTTTTTTTTAACAAAACACATTTTCCTTTGAACACATGAGTAACAGAAACATTTATTTGACGTATTGGTAATCTGAAAGAGATTTAGTATCTTGGTGTTGAAAAAGTAACAGAAAGGCCTATGTAGCATAATTTTGCTACTAATAAAGAAGCTGTGTTTACTGGGCTGGAAATCGTAACAGAACTGAATTGGTGACATAAGTTTTTCCTTTGGAAGAAAATATGTACTGTGGCAATAAGAAGGAATATGAAACATAAAACAATGCATGGGTTAGAGAGATCTGAAGGAGGAATGGTGTACTGGGAAAACCTGGGGTGGAGGCCAAGGCACATAAATGAGGCAAAAGTCCAGAGGTTAATTCGGTAGAGTTATATCTTTGACCAAATCTCTGTAGCTTGGAGTTTAGATTTTTTTCCCCCAATTTCTCCTTTTTTTTCTCTACTAAGAGTTCAATCTTTGAGTTGATCTGAGGTTTATGGAAGTTTTTTTTCCCCCAGACAACAGGAACATCATTTTTTTATTGTTGAATGAAAGCAGACTGAACATATTCCATATGTGCAGAAACCCATACTGAAGTTACTGACGCAAGGCAGCAAACCGACTCCGAAGTCTGCATATCGAACCCAGGGCTCTGTCCCAGAGCCCAGCTGCTCTCAAGGTCACATATGGCAAAAGCAGAAATGATAACACTTAAGTTTTTGATGCATGCACGTTATCATCACTAATATGACCAATACCTGCTTTCTAAGGCAGCTGCTTCATGAATAATCAATGAGGGAGCTGTGACTAAGCAGATGGATTGTAGCTGATGAGTTCCCTCCGGGCAGCCATAACACAGTTAGCGGTTATGTATAACAAGTATCATATAATACAAGAATCCCATTCTACAGGCACATCACTAAAAGTGGATAAAGCCAAGGGCAGCTCTGCATGGATTAGTGTTTAAAAAAAGAAGATTAACTCAGAAATGTCAAACTCAGATGTGAGTTTGCTTATGTGTGTGTTTATATATGTATGCTTTAAAGAAAATAATGCACCATGTATAAAAAGGGGGAGAACCTCCCTCACCCCCCACATGTTCACAGTGAAGGAAACTGAAGACACATTGTATTGTATGAAGTGCTGTAAATGTGTAAGGGAACCAGCTGCTGCTAATTTTTTGCAAGGATTGCAGGGATTAAGGTGGCTGCTATATGTTATGCTATATGCTACCTATGTATTCCTCAAATGAAAAGACCAAGTGATACATCAACAGCGGTGACTGTTTTCATTCATTTCATTTTTCTCAGTGAATGTATGTGTTCTGTGCCATTCATTTAAATATACTTCTTGCCCATACTTCTAACATCTTATATGTGAAATAATTTGCCTTGTAGCTAACGCTTTCAAATAAGACTCAGGCATTTGTCTTCGTTGTTAGAGTCTTCCTCTGTGACCTTTGACAGGTTGCTTGATGTAGGATCTCACTTTAGCGATCAAAATTTAGGCTGAAGAGTTGTTCCAACTCTTTGTGATAGATATTAGACACAAAAAGCACTTCCAGAGAGTGATTCATCCTATGAATTTTAAGGTAGTTTATTTACATGATTGTTTTAGGTAATTTGTCTTTTTCAGAGCCCACCCTTTGTTCCAGATGCTCACTGGATATTCAGACAACAGTGGAAGTATATGTTTATTTGAAAACCTTTAAAAAGGAAATAATAGCAAGAATTCAATGATAACAATAATAAAAGATTTCTCGACAGATCGTGTATCTAGATTGTCAACTTTTTACATATGAAGGCAAGTTATGCAGTGTAGTTTATGCAGTTAGTGTAGGTCTAATCTGGGTGGAGACATCTAATTGTTGCTGTCATATAAATAACAATATCTTCATTTTGGTCCCACAGAGGCCAGGATGATCCCAGCCATTTTAATAGACTGATTAATTAGCTTTTTATAACAGTGGTATGATCAAGAAGAGAAATACATAATTAGAGAGCCAGGGTCTAAATTTCATTACAGAATTGATTTATTCTTTGCATCTTTCTGCTAAAGTAGATGGAGAGTATATCAGACCAAATCAATTGGCTGCTGAAGAGCAGTCATGTCTTGAGAGAAACACAGGAATGGTTTAAGGACATGTACTATTAATTACTTCAGGAACAAAAAGGTAAGGCAGATTTGCCCAAACTGAAAATAGAAAGAAATTCTGTGCAGACAATGATTATATAAGGTGGCCTTTGGCCAGGGTAGTGGGTTAACACTGAGTTTGGAAGGGAAATTGAATAGAATTTTTAATGAATAGAACTAATCAAGAGGCAAGTGTTAGAAATGATGGCTGCATGAAGTACGTGATAAGAGAATGGTATCACTGTATGCACAGAGCTGATGAAGAGCTAGCATTTCTAGTTACAGGCAATTTCATTTTTCAGAAATGCCTTAAGAGAAAATTACAAACTAGGTCCACCAGTGAACAACATTTTCTGCAGCATGATTGGATTCATCACAGATCTCTCAGTGGTGACCTGATCCACTTTTAGAAAGTACCACGTACTTGACTGGTAGTATGGTATAGTTTTCACCTTGTAGGATCCAAACATTGTGACCCTTCTACATCATAATGATGACAGTACTATATCACAAACATGATCTCTTTACAACTCTTTTTTTAGGGGGAGGATTTTTTGTAAAATGAGCCAGGCCTATTACAATAATAAGTAGGAGAGTCCAAAGTTATGTCAACTTTATGGGTAAAAACAAAGAAAAATAATTCTTTTGCAATTAAACTCTCCTGTGAACCCAGAGTGAAATTTATTATGTTTGGTTGAGGTTTTCATTTTTGATTACTATATTTCCATAGAAAATATATAATACTTAATGACCCTGAACCACTAACGACCCTCATCAATTCTTAACGATACTGCATAGCTTGAGTATCTAGTACTTGCAGCTCTCGTATATGTATAAAGAGAATGCATAAAGCAGCATGCCCTCCTAGTAAAGGGCTCAAAAATGGTAGAGGTAAGTGCTACGTGGCTTAACACTGAATAGTAAAGCTTCGCAGCGTGCCCCACTCACTCCACAGAATAGAAGCTAGGAAGCCAGTGCTCAGTTTCATCTTCTAGCACTACTGCTGATATAAGTGCTCCAGCGCTCTCGCGCCATAAGCAGAAGGAAAAAAAAGGGCAGTCATCCTTCTTGAATGGAGGCTAAAGATGAAAGCTGCTTTGATCTTCCCCTCTGATTCTCTTCATCTGTTTTTAGAGAGTTAGGCAAATATAGGTATTAGAAAGCCTCTACACATAGAAAGTGGTGAGATACTATATGTCATTTATTACTGAAAAAAATGTGGGGGGCCTGTAAATCCATTTGTTGTTGTCCAGATGAGTGGGAAATTATCTGAGTCAGAAGCTATTGTGAGCATAAGAGACTAGAATCATCCTAAAACAAACAAAGAACTTCAGCAAGGAAATTACAGCTGAGATTAACAAAAGGGAAGAACAAACATGCAGAGAAGCGCCACAAAAGTATCTGCAAATGGATCCTTTGAACAAGTTAGTAATTAATCTAGCTTTTATCTTTAAACACAGAATTCTTTTATTTGTTGGAGGAAATGCTACCTGGGAGATAATGTGATGATAAGGATAATCCAAATGTTTCCAGCAGATGGTTTAAATACTATCTGACATGTCCCTGCCTGCTAGAAATCAATACAAAGTCCCTTCGTCCCCCACCCCATTTTCTCATACATTCTGCATGGTTTATAAATACAAGAATAACACTTAGGCCTCTGTGGAAATTATAATTGCTGGCAAATGGCCTCACTGTTTCCATCAACGAGACCCATAGAAATGCACCTGCATATTTATCCACATTCACACACATGGGTGTACACACATGCACACACACAGACGTGCGCACACACACACACTACTTGGGCCCATAGGTGCACACACATGCTCACACACAGACACATACACACACACACTACTTAGGCCTCAACAGACATAATCTTTGGGGATTTTGCTGTATGCTTTTTTCCATTTTTCATCAAGATTATGGTCTGTGCACACAAAGCTGATTTATTGTTACTAAATTGCTTTGACTAATGGAACAAAGACTCTTTGAGGCTGGCTTCAGAGTCTTTCCCCAAATCCTGCATATTTTAACATCCTTTAATTAGAGATCACATGCTTGAACTGGAATACAGTTATGAGCCAGCTACAATCCTAAGTCACAGTAATCAAGGGTTTTCTTTTCTTTCCTCACCTTATAAGAAAACCAACCATTGCTCTTGCTCTATTCTACTAAAAGGATGTTTTTTCATATATTGAGTTAATTCTCTATATAAAAGGGAAAATTAAACAGTTCAATTGCGAGTGCTATCTTTTTAGCTTCTTCTTTCCGGTACTCGGAGTTGTGATAGCTTATGACCCATTTCATTAAGGGATTACATACCATTTGCATGGCTTCTACACATGAAATTAACTCCTTAAAATGTGAAATTCACTCCTTAAAATATGTCAAGCACTGCCTTATACAGTAAAGGACACTTTTCTGGGTCTCTATAAGATATGGTAAAAACGTAACTTTTTCAGTGTGTTAGACATGCAAAACACATGGCTGGTGACTTTCAGCTTTGAACGTGAATTTAGAATATATTTGGTTTAAAATCCTTTAGCAATTGTAATACATATTAAATATTCCATACTAAGAGCCTTCCTGTTGACACGCCTAGGGCAAATGGCCCAGTCTTGCAAACCATTGATCACAGAAAGTGTGTCTTCTCATGCCAGCACTTCCATTTGCCTTGACAAAGTTGCTTTTGCCATTGAAGGCTTGCAATATTGAAGCCTGATATCTATATTTAGATGCCTTTTTTCCTCCTAAATATAGCTGATACAGAACAATATGTGAGACAGTTCCTTCCCACAGCTTGAAGCCACTGCTCTGGGAGCCCCGACAAGGGTTCTCCATCACCATTGCACATGGTAGGGACATCTGGGTTTGTGCTTCTGATGGTGACAGGCCATGGCATAGTCCCCCCATGTGCTGGGGAAGTTAAGAGAGGAGCTATGACCACCTCTGGAAACCCCATGGTGCCATGCTTTCACGAGCCCAGCATCACCGCAAAGGAGGTATAATGTCCCTATGGCTTTCCAGCTATAGCTACTGTGAAGAATTTAGCCATAAACACTGATGAGGGGGGTTAGCCTTTTACACTCTTGGATTTTAAAATGGGAATGCTCAGTTAAGTTGTAAAAAGCAACCCTCTTTCGCATGTGTGGAGCGTTGGCAAAGTAAACAGACTATTCAGTACCAGCTAGCCTTTCCTATGTCTGCAGCAGATGCTTTAATCTCCTAGCTTTCAGGGGATAATGCATGACTATTAAAGTATCCAGTACAAGTTCTCCAGACGGCCTGCCATTTCTTTGTGTAGCTATTAATGAGAGTGACGTTACAGTTTATGAGAAATCAAATGACAAGATAGTCAGGAAATTAATGCTGCGGCGCTTCATTCTAGGAGCAAAGGGAAGCAACCTATGCATTCTTTTAATGAGTTATTCACCTGGATCTATTTCATCTTTCAAACTAATGTTTGATGTTGATGATATCTTTACTTACATCTATCCATGCTATAGGAATGTGCTGAGGTCCCTAGGGGGGGAAAGAAGGTGCCGACACTACTGGAAATAATGGTTGACTTTAAGATCTAGGAATCTGTTAAAGGTTCAGATAGCAGATACAGTGTTGGATTTACTAGATATCTGCCAGAGCAGCATATTCCACTGCCAGAGCAGAAGAGGTCATCTAAAACATTAATAAATGTCTTCATTGTAAGTTAGTGAGGGATAGATTACTGCAGTAAACAAACATAGATGGCAAAAGTACTTTTCTCGTTTGGTGCATTAAGATTTTTGATTTAGTTTTGACAAAAGAATCAGACACCAAACTCATTGCCATTATTGCAGGTGGATAAATTGCCAGTAAGCCAATGGGAATCTGCTGCTTTAAGAACAGAGGAAAAGGCTAGGAAGCAACAGATTGACAAATGTCGTCTTGGAGGCTGCCCCAAGCACAGAGAGTCCTGTTAAAAGAAAGCTATTCCTACTGCTGGACCTTTGGTGCCTGTTAGAAAGTAACTTTTGTTGGGGCACAGTACAGAAGGGTAGAGTACAGGTCATTGCCCTAAATTAGCTGCCCTCATCTGATTAGCCTGAATGAGGAGGGTGGGTTTGCAGAAGGTATAACAAAGTGACTGGGTAAATTTAAAATTGTGTCTGAGTAATAAAAAGACCTAAAGTTAATGTAAATGCTGAAGACTTGAATACTGAATACCTAATTTTGCCATGTTACCTGTATTATAAAGATGAAAATTACACTGACATCAGAAGAGAGAGAAACAGAGAGCTTGTAGAAAGAGTTCACCTGAGTTCCTTTTCCCAAGAAGAAAATATGTTGGCGGCTAAGAATAACTTTGTCATGAAGAACTGGACATTTACTTTTGACTGCAAATTAGGGCAGGTCACTGAGCTGCTTCATTTGAAAAAAGAACAGTATGTCACTGTCTCCTCTATTTAAATATGTAAGGAGAGAGAGATGAATTGGACCTGGCATTATAATACTAATTAGGAAAGATTATAGAATGCCCAAGGAAGTTAGATTACATTAGGTTTCTGCAACTTCACTTTGCAGCTAATGACTTTCCTCATTACAACCATCAGCATGGTTATACTAGTATCACATCATTTAGTCATGGTCAGCTTCCCTCAGTATGGATACGGCCAGAAGTTGTGCCCATGTCCATTTGAGGCATTTTATTTCCACACTGAAAGTTCAAATACGCTGTTTAGATATACTGCATTATATCTTGTGCATGTTTTTGACTAGCAATGATCAGAATTTTATAATTAGAATTTGTTTCCTGTTTATGCAACAGAAAGCATTTGTACCAGCCCTATCATCGTCACTGGTATTGTGACGCTCATTTCATGCCCTCAAATCAGCTGTCTCAGGAAAGAGCTGTGATTAGGTATGGAAAATGAGCTCCCTCCTCTGTGCCACAAATATTTGAAAAGAAAGTCACTTATTCAAAGATACCCCTGAAAATTTCTCTCCAGGAGATGTCACGTGACGTGTTGAAGAGAACATAAAAACAAAACCGCAACAAAATATGTACTGTGTGATTCTGGAAGCCTTCCAAGGGAATTTGTGGAGAGATTTTTATTATAGTTGCTGCTGTCAGGAAAATATTTCATTTATTCGTACCTATTCATTTATTCTTACATAGGGTATCAAAAATATGAATATGCCAACTGAATCTTCTTTCACGTTTGCAAGAAGGTGGATGAGGGCTTCATGGATTCTTTTTGTATTGGTTTAGTATGTTCTTCCATCTGAGAACATTTTGAATCTTAATGCTCCAAAATCCATCTTTGTATTTCTCATTTTTGTTTGTTACTTATCGTGTATACTGCTGGAGCACTCTGTAGTCCCAAGCAAAACGGAGGCCCCACTATAACAAGTACTGTACAAGTAAAAGCAGATTTGTTTGGAATAGCCTACAGTCTAAGGCCCTGATAATGTAAACAATTAGAACAGAAAGTCTTGTAGCCTGATAAGCCTAATATTTAAAGATGTATCTGGTATGGTGTATTTTTGACTTGAATAGCCCAGAACTAAAGCAGCATGACCAAAAATGAGAAATACTCGTGCACTTGGCCATGTGGTCATTTTTAGCCTTTATGCACAACTGCGTGTTATGCTAAAGCATGCATTCATCTACCTGTGCAAGGCTCTCCATGTTTTCTGCTTATTGTATGAGGTGCCTTTATTTCACTACTGGAGTTGTTTTTGAGAGGCTCTGTGAAACTCCAGCTGAGGAATATGATCCCCTCAATAGAAATGATATTTGTTCCTATGTCATGGAATTTAAAATAGAAACATAAATGCTAGGCATGTTGTAGAGGAAAAGAGCAATGTTATCTTTCTTCAACGGATGGGGATAAGAAACACAAAAATTGGAGTTGTCTGGTTTAACTCAGAGTAAATGGAAAGAGCTCTGTAGTTTCTTCAGAATCTTTTGTCTAAAGTCATATTGAAAGCAGAGTTGAGGAAAGACCTCAGATTTCTTACTTTCTTCACAGCAGCCTTATCTTGAGTCTATTTTTTCATTTGTAGTAGTCAGGAGTTCATATTCTACTGCCATTCAAACATGGATTTCAGGGAATAGAGTAAATAGGTCCAACATATCTCAGCTAGTTGTGTCATCATGTGTCAAGTTTATCTTTTGAATTCAGGATGGAGTGATCACTTCCTTCATTTCTCTAGATGTCTTTTTATGCAAATCATATATGCAGAAGATTGTGATTTGATTTGTTTTATGAAAATCTCAAAGAGGCTTCCAAAACTGTTCTTTAGAGATATCATATGCAGCTGTGTTTGTTGATAAGTAGACAGAGGTTATGTACTTTTTTGTTCTTTCCAGAGTGTTTTCTCTCCTTTCTTATTCTATGCTCTTTAAATATTTTTCCCATTTAGAAAGCTTTGGAAACATAGATCTTTCCTTGCAGTGCTAATTAAGTTCACTCACGCATTGTAACAATAGTAGCAAACAAAGATCAAAAAGCTGAATTAAATTGTCCTCTGGCGGAGTATCTAAAATGTTGTTATGGTTAAAAATAACTGTTCTCCTCCCTCCTCATTCCCTCCCCCAGCTCTCTCTTATTTTAAGAATTTAAATCTACTTTCCGAAAGAAATACAGTTCTATCAATACTACAATCTTGACAGCATATAGACCATTAATAGGATTGTGCAGTATGTATTAAATTCAGATTCACAAAATCTTTTCTTTGAGCTAATAATTAGATTAAAATTATAATAGCAACTCCCTCTTTTTCCCTATTAATACATGAAATCTAATTTTTATGCTTGAAATCCATCAGTTCCAGGACATAACCCTTATATACCTTTTGACGGTAAAATTAAAGACATGGAAAATTGCTGCAACTTTACTTCTTACTACTTGAAAAACTGCTATAATTCATGAAACTGGCAGCTTTGCAATCCATTTCTGGTGAGTTACATTGCTAATGGCTTATTGTTTCAGAAACTAAGGACAGTTAGAAAAAATACTACTCCCGGCTCTCAATTTTATATGCCAGTGGAGACAGGAGAAGAAATCTATTCTGAAATAACCAAACTTCCTTTTCTCCCTGTTTCCATATAAGCTACTTGACTTAATATTGGAAAATTAGCATCCTGGGTGAAGATCCCGACACTTAGAAAATATTACTCTCTTTAGATGATTTCTTCTACCAAAGACAGTATGTTAGATGAGTTTTGTGTTATTTTTGCTTTACCTATAAAACAGAAGGAGGCTAGCAGGTTTGAGAGCAACCCAGCAATGAGTACTGATATTTTGATGTCAGATTTGCCTTGCACCAGTTCTCTTGAAACAGATCAATCCAAGTCCAATTTCTCTTTTCCAGATGCCAACACAAATCTTAGAGTACATACACAGATATTCAGATTTCTCCTCCTTTGCCCAGTCAGCACTCTTCTCGGCAATGAGTTCTTCTAGCTGATTGGTGATCCGTGCCAATGTTGGTTTTGTCTTTCTGCAGAGATTGCTTGCTAGCTTCCTTGAGCAACTTTGTACCATGAAGACTTCTCTGTCCTTAAATCCTTCTCCCTCACCAAAACAGAAGCACATCCAAAAAAAATCATGTGTTGATATATACGTCACAGTTTTCAAATTCATTTAAAAAAAAAATATAAAGAAGATTGTACTTTGCTGATTCCTACAATTTTTCATTGCAGCAGGCAGTGGAAAAACTAGCTTGATTAGAATATAAATGGGTAGCATTAATGAATCCTACAGATACATAAAATACTCCAAGAGGTCTAGAACTGATGCTCTTGTGCTGGCAGTCTCCTCAAATGACCGAATACAGCCAAAGTGTACAGTCAGAATGTTACCTGAGGCCTGAAGAAATGAGCAAGGTCTTTCCAGCTCCCTGTGAAGACTTGAACAATGAAAAATATTTTCTAAAGCGGGTATTTGCCTTAAAAAAATAGATTTTTTTTTGTTAAGGGCAAAAAATGCAATTACTTTATTTTCCTCCAGACTTTGACTTATCCCACATATGTCTGTGGTCTGATGAGTTATCAATGCCATTCTGTCCTGCCCCATCTTCCCAGTGTCTTTTATGTATCCCGTGCAACTGCAGGGCGGGCCTAGCCCTGTTCTATTTGAGTTACAAGATACAATTCACAGGGCTGGTAAACATCTGGTGCGGCAAAACTTTCTCCTGCAGACTTTTGAACTTCCTTTGCTTATATTTATCTCTGAAGTCTTTCCATATGCTTTTTATTGTTTTCTGGATTTTTCTAATCTCCTTTTATGTGGCAGATTATTTTTAAATTTCTTCTATTTCTAAAGAGACAATGTCTACCCTTGAATCAAGCAATTTAAAAATAGTAACAAGCAGGAAAGCAAAGGAAAGTAAAACGTCAGGCAATCTAAAGGCTTGAAAATCAGCCCTTTACGTATGTATGTATGTGCAGCAACAGTAAGGCTGGCATGTATCTCGGTGAGGCTGAGTGAATGAACACACTGCAATTTGAAACCTGTAAAACACTCTCTTTAGAATAAAGTATGTGTGAATGTTTTGGTTTCCAAAAGCCCTTCTTTCAAAGAGTTACAGTACAATTGCCACTCAGCTGCAGACTATCATTCATGTATTCCGCTTATTAATTTGCATTATAAAGATAATGCAAGGCAGTTAAAATCAGAATTATGTTCTGTGGAGTTGTGTTTGAGATAATCCTTAACTGAGAAGTTTATAGTTAACAGTGCAAGGCCACCTTTCAATCAGTGATGATGGATATCTAGGACAAGCAATATTAGAGTGATTTCCTATTGATGTCTGAACAAAAACAGGTCAGGGTCACAAAACATGGCCAGCTAGGCAGTGTCCATGAGTTGTATTTCTGTTATTCAGGTGAATCATTCAGAGGATTCACAGAAACAAAGCAGAAAGATGGAGCACATATGTTTATATCAGATTATGTAGCAAAAAAGAAAAAGGGGCCCAGTCCCATAAGAAGCTCAGCATATGTAGATTTCTGCATTTATGCAAACTCCTATTAAGTGAGCAGGTTAGCCTGGGCAGACTTCCTCCCAGTAGCAAGGCCAGAATGAGCTGCTAATGAGAAAAGGTGGTATAAATACAATGATGCCGACGGCAGAAAACAGAAGAATCAATTATGTTAATTTATCATGAAGAAAATACTGGCAAATCTTTTCACTGCAATTAATACTATCCATGTGTTAGCAACAGCACCTTTGCTGCTGCATTCAGACATTTTATTTAAAAAGGAGAGAAAAAATCTTTGATTTTTGTCTGTTGACAGCACTTGAGACTTTGTGACCATAAGTCAGATGCAGGAGTGGAGGAGAACGGTACTTAGGCAGTCCAGAGAAGGGTGCTCTTGCAGCTAGGTTTGTTTAGATTGGTTCATGTTTTTCACTAAATTCTGTCAGATTCACATTGCTTTTCAAGAAGAACTCTTTGGGTGCAATTGGGATCTTCTATGTTTTGGCTGCTTGGCTTCCGCTATAAAAGTTCTCTCAGAACTTTTCTTTTTTCTGTCAGAATGTTCTTGGTTTGGGGAGGAGGCCACAACTCTGTGCTACTTGTCTATCCAGCTTTGAAAAGAACTACTGCTTGTAATTTTCTTCCAGCAGAATGAACCACTGTACTCATACCTCCACAACGCTGAATTGAGAGGTCTCTGGTGTCACAGTCTGTGTTTCAAGTAGCAGGGGTTCCACTGTACGGGTTCAGGTAGCAGTTGAAGTTCCACTGACAGATACAGTGGAATCCAGCAGAGGAACACCACAGTTAAATGAGGCCTCTTCCCCCGCCCCTTTGGGCCAAAACCAGGTACATTCCTTCTTTTCCAGTGTTTCTCATGCTTGTACCATTTAAGGGCGACACCTGCACAATGGAGCTCAGCCAACCAAGGAGCCCTGCTGAGCTGTTGCTATTGAATGTCGCTCCACTCACAGTCGCACTCCGTTCTCTGGGAGATGATGCATTTCTTCTCACCATAAAATTCTGTGGCAGTGCCTAAAACTACCCAGTTAAGGTCAAGATCCTATTTTAATAGCTTCTGTGGAGACAAGTTCCTGCCCCCTTGAGCTCACAGTCTGCTTAGTGGACAGTGGACTGACAGGAACAGGAACTGGCACAAAGGCAGAGGCTGTACCCTCCTGCACCAACATAGGCAAGCCCATGATCTGCTGCTGAGGTAGAGCAAGATCAGAAAAGCCAGAGATAAATCAGTCCTGAGTGGACTGTAATATTGTCCTGAATGGATTTGATCCACCTGACAAAGGCCTGAGGCCTGTTTGTTAGATGCTTTGCAATGTTTGCACGTCAGGTTAACCAGTAGTCATTGGGTCTCAGCTGAATGCTCACCCTCTAGCGTATGTAGTTCAACCCTCAGAGCAGTGGATTTTGAACTCTGGCTACAAGGAATGGGGAGGGAGAGAGGAGGCGTGCTGGAGAAATTCACGGGCTCTGTCTCCTTCCTCCTTCTCCAGCAGCAGATCAAAGGGCAGTGGCAGATTACTACAGCCAGCCTGCTTTCAGCATGGAGTGCAGTGTTCCTATTGCAGAAATTCAAGCAGATCAGCTAGCACTTTGTTTTCCAGCCCCAACACTGCTCTGTGTGTGTGTGTGAGACAGATGAGTGAGGGTAAAGAGACTGGGATGGAGGTTTTCTACCTTTCTGCCTTCTGCGGAGGGAAAAGGAGGAAAACTAGGTAGGCAGAGAACAGTGTTTCCTCATCTTCTCAGATTCCTCCGTAGGTTGTTACTACAGGAGATTGTTCTTCCCCTGTAACTGTGATTTCTCTTTATTCTTTCTGGGTGGGCAGCATCAATAGTGCACATGGAAGTTGTGACATTTTCCTTCTAAAAAATGAAATAGTTGCGGAGTCTGAAAGCACAAATAATTATGGCTTTGCCCCTGAACCGAGGTTCTTGTACTGAAAAATTTGCACCTGCAAACAAAAAAGGTTGAGGTCTGAATGTGAGTTAGATCTGTCTGAGGAGAGAGGAAGCAAGAGAAAGACAGAATTTTTCCTTGGTTCTCGAAGAGTGCAATTTGCATACCTGGTGCCGGTTTCAGTCTCAAAGTGAAGAGGCAGACAAAAAACAGTGTCCACTTAGAATTTCAGGAAAGTTAACTCAGCAACCTTAAAAATGATTTGATTAAGAAACGGTCAAACCCTGACATTCCACCAGTGCTCTAATCCTCAGGGATTCTTTAACGGGAAATTTCACAAGGGTCTTTCATTGTGGATCCAGCTGGTTTTATCATGTGTCATGTCACAGGATCTAAATGAAAGTAAGTGCACTGCTGTCTAATGACAGTATTTCTATGGATAGTTTTGAATCTAAAAGAAACAGGATGCATAGTCATATATTCTTCCATGAATTCCTTGCAAGAGAAGACAAGGGAAAATACCATTCAGGTCTTTCTCTTGAGTTTTTTTACAGGGAAGTCACTTAGTTTAGGCTTAAGATGTTTCCATCTAAAGAATTAGTTTATACAGCATGCCTCGAGATGAGTAACATTTGCGGTTGGAAGGTATACAGCTGAAAGCTGCTGATATTTACCGAAACTCCTGGGATACTGCACTCGTTTATTTTAGATAAAAGGGGACAAAGACACGTACAACCAGAAAACCATGGTAGAAAGGAATGGTTTCACATAAAAACCTGTCAAGTACTTTTTCTAGAAATACTAGTCACACTCAGACTAGATTACTTAGTCCACTGGCCTGGAGTCACAAATTCTGGAATAGGTTACGTAGCTCAGTGGAGTAAAATTTCAAGATGACTATGACGACTGTCAGGACTACTTAAAATAAATATCAAAGTATGGTAATTATCTGATTTGTTAAAGACCGTAGGAAGGTCAGTGGCAGTCAGGAACAGTCTAAAGTTAAGTCAGGAGCCTGCTACCCCATCTCCCAGGACATTGATCTAAGTATAAGACTATTTTTTTCTCGAATGTACTTTCTCCATATCAGACTATCTCTTGAGACAAAATAACAAGGATATTATTCCTTCTTATTTACAAATAAAATAGCTATCCAAAATATATGAGGTCCTATTACTTGTTACCAACTGTTTTACCAAGACCTTTGGAATCCAAAGGAAGTTTGGAATCAAAGTGGGTTCCCTAAACAGACTCTGGGTAGCACTTGTTTGGCAGATCTTTAAATTAATTTCCAGGTGTTAGATTATTTATAAAGTCCATGATGTCCCAGCTAAGAACCTTGGAAGAAAAATAAATAAGGTATTTTAAGCTTCTTTCATATCTGCTACATTCATTTGGAACAGAGGGGGAAACTAAGTTAAAATTATTAATAAATGAGTTTGGTTGTCATGGGAACCAATTGTCTCAGGTGCTCTATTCCAATACAGCTATTAACCCCTAGTCCGTATTTATTATTCAAGGAAAATAATTGACTTGAAAAAGGAAAATTGGTTGTCACAAAAAAGACAAGCCACTGTGCCAAATTTGAGTCATTTGCATGCAATGAAAATGAATTAAGGAGGATGAATCTTCTTCAGCCCTAAAATGATTTACATTTGGATTAGTGCTCTGTTTTTCTCAGCTCTCAGTATTACAGCATATCAAAAAGAACAGGGAATAGCAGATATGGAATGAAATACACTACCTGAAAGCTATCATGCTTTACCTTAGATCTTTATCATGTTCTTCACCAAACCCTTAAAGCTTATTTCAAAACCAGCGGCAAAATCCATAGCAAGATCTCTCATTATTAATCTGAGTTTTTTGATATCAGCCTATATTTGAGTTTGTAATCATGAGGTTACCCCCCACTTGACCTGACTGAACAGGATGAAGGGGATTTCTGAGTAGGCATTATATTTCTGAGCAGGCATATAAGAGAATCTGACAGTATTGTAAGGTATTTGCTCGGTGCAATAATAGAAGTTTACATATAAAGTTTTGTTCTGAAAATATCAGGAATCCAAGACTGTAGAGCAAGTTTTTGCTTTTTAATCATTCCAACTATTTTTTAGCTAGCATTTATTAAAAAAACATCATTTCTTACCTCATAGATATGCTGTATGAATTATTCTCCAGAAAGCGTTGGCCTTAATTTGCTTTGTCTATTTTTCCCAGTATGCAATATGTTCTAACACCCAACACCACATTTTCAATCCCTAATTTTATTACAGGCTCTCTTACTGACTGCCATCAATTGAACCTGGCATGGGATTTATATTTTGGATGATGGTTCCTACTATGCTGACTCCTTTTTTCCAAAAAATAATGATGATGAGAAGGAGCTCATATTTTTTTCTTTTTCTTTTCCCACTGATCCGACATTAAAGACAAGTATTATACCTGCCAGGTTCAGGGATGTTTTACCAATCTCAAAATAACCATGAAGTATGCTTTAACTTCATTTCTGCACCAAAGTTAGCAGAAACTAGGATGAAATGATCTCCTAGCTGCTTGAAATAGAGGATTTTGGAGTGATTAGACACAAACTTCATTTTTTGCCTTTAGGTGTTGCTGATGTAGTGCTTTAGAGGATCAAAAGTAGAAGGCATCTCATTCATAAATATTCAAAACTGCCTGTTGTATTTATTTTTAAAAAGTAGTCCTTTTAAAAAGTACTCCTTTCCGCTCACTTATCTAGATGCAAAGCAGATATGATAAAAAATAACGGTTAGAAATCTTTATTAGTAAAAGCCTTGTAATGCTTATGAGATCTTTGGATAAAAGGTGGTATAAGTGAAAGGACTGGCTAGATGAAGATGAAGACGAATCTGCCGCCTATCCCTTTATTACCACATTTCCTATTCTGCTTGGTCCTCCTTTGCTCTTCCCACTTCATAACATATGTATTTTGGATAACTCATAAGGTGAACTTGCTGTTTTTGAGAGAGCAAACAAAAATCACATCCCTAAAACATGACCTTCCCTCCTTTCTCTGTTTTTACTCTTTGCCTATTGTACATTAGCACTGCTATTACTGCTAGGGGCACCTACCATTGACATGAACTGGAGAATGGTAGACAGATTCATTTATTAATCTGAGAACTGATAACACTTTGTACAGTATTCTCAATAGTGCAAATAGATAGCCACTAATCTTTTCAGCAGCAGAAGGCCCTTGTAGTAGCAGTATTGCTCTCTGTGCAGTCTTTTGCAGATCATACATTGCACGTGCTTGCAAATATTAGAACTTATCTATAGGTGGCAGCAGACTTACACTACAAGACCAGGCCTAGACTTCTCAATTATTTTCAATTACTTTTGGATAATCATTTCATCTCTGAAAAGACAGTGTACAGGACAAAAGGGATGCAGAACAAATAAATGGCTGGATTAGACCATAATTTTAGCAACTGAGAGAAAATCAGAAAAAGGCCAGGAGACAAAAGGATTTGAAAGGAAAGATAATATTCGGGCAATAGCAGAAGTTTACTTTGCAGATGATAATAAATTACTGTCTCTCTACTACAAACCTATCATTTGAGAATTAACCTATATATTTTAATACCACCACTTTGCAGCTGGAGTCCACAGAGTTTGAACAGAGCTTTGCTGTTGGCCTTCTATATTGTTCTTTTTATCATAGGTAACTTATTTAAAGCAATGCTTTTCTTATTCCCATGACTAGGAAACCACTATGAGAATATTTATGTTAGGAAACCTTGTGCATACATCATACAGTAAGTGGACATGCTTCATGGGACCAATTAGACACTGTATTAGGTTTCAGTGGCTAAAAATGATCATTGAATGTTCTATTACCATGGTCTTATTATCTTTTGGTCCTTCTTAAGAATCATAAAAGAGATTAAATTCAATTTATTGAAAAGCAGGCCATTAAACCCTTGATATGTGCTGCACAGTGTGCATCAGATTTCGTAGCGGAAAACACATTTCTTAAGGGAGATAATAGAAGATAACGAAGGTAAAAACAATTACAGAAAACTAGGGTCCAATGATCATCAGCACCATCAATATTTGCATATTAGGCCCTAAGGACATATTCACAGGACATCTGGTTTGTGAGTGAACTTGCATGAGCCAAAAAGAGTTTTGCTATGTATTAGTCATTGTTTCTAGCAACCTATATGAAAGAAGAAAAATGCACCTTGAAATTTTTAGGCTTCCTGTACGTCAGCCAAAACTGGTATCAGGTGTCTTGCAGAGTGAAAATAACCAATGTACCATAAAATTATCTAAGACAAGAACAGCATATGGATTAAATGTTTGCCTTGTGCTTCTTAGGTGATATAATAGCAGTGAACTGAGACTAAAGAACTGGAAATCTTGGATTTTACTGGGGAAGTGTTTGCACAAGGGAAAAGTCAGAGACAGAATCAGTCTAACTTGTATTTTCAAAGTAGCGTAAGCTCATTTTGTTCTGTAAAGTAAGACTCATCATCCAAAATTCAGTCATCTCACTTATCATCAGTCTAGGTGAGTCTCATCTTCTCCTCTGGTTTGTGTCAAAAAAGGCTAGTCTGATGGTACAGACTCACTGGTGTTAGAGGCAGTAAATGCTCCTGGCTTGCTGTGTCATCTGTAATTCTGCTTGTATAAACAAATCAGGCATGTTCAGCATGTAGCTTTTTGAGGTCAGAAAAAAGCAAACAGTAAGGACATTTCCTTCTTCTTAGGACATCTTAAAACATCTTACTGCTTGTTTGGAAGTGTTCTCTGTTCATTGGCATACACTACCAAAATTTTTTCACTTGGGTGAAATACTTGTTCCCTTTCTTTCAAAGGACCAAGGAGTTTTCACTGTTTTTTGAAACTGCAACTGAAATATGGTGTGGTTTGTGATGGTCTCCCTTTTAGGAACTTTCAAATGAACGCTGTAAACACTTAGCTTAGAAGCCATATTCTTTCTTTTCGGTCTTTGAGATCTTCTTCAAAGAATGATCCTAACAGGAAAAATTTGTAACCTAGTAATAAGAATAATATAGTAAAAGGCAATATGTGGTTTTGAATTCTGCCCTGTAGGAAAAAATTGAACTTCCACTTGCTGAAGAACTACCAGCTACGGGGTTGGAGAGGTAGATCTTTTTTAAATGTTGTAATTTGTTTTCTGGGTTTGACCAGTAACAGTCACCAAGGAATGTAAAACTATATACCTTAGATAGTTCTAGGAAACCATATGGGTCTGCTGGGAGAATGCTTAGGTGAGAATCTGCCAGTAAGAATGCTGAGATGAGAGCTACCCGCTTATCTCATAACTGATGTTGCATGTCCACAAAGTCAAATCTGAATTGCTTGGAATCTTAAGAGTCACTCGTACAGGCTAGGTAGTAGCTCAGGGTCATCACTCTAGATTTGCTAAATTCCCACTAGAAGCCTAAATCTTGTTATGTTGGTGATCCTTGATTACCGATTTGGCATTAGATTTGGTAGGATTAATTGAGTCCTTCAGTTTGCTGTAAGTGATGAATTCTACTACTGCATTGAAATTTTTGTTTTATAAATCTTAGGGATCTAAGTGGCCCAGGTGCAGGATTTTATATATGCTATTATATATGTACTGTATTTTAACAGTAACAACTGGAAATTCTGTAAAGACTATGAATCTGACAGTGAAGCTAGACATAGATTTTTTTTTTCACATTCTGAGCAAGCTTTTCTCTTGAATGTCATAACCAGAGCAATAGATTTAAGAGGTCTTACAGGTTAATGCAAAAAAATGAAGTTTGAAAGAAGATAGGTCAGCTAAGCTAACAACATGCACAAGTCTTTATGGGCTGATTTCTCAACTCTACCCTAAAATGTTTTAGTGTACAACCATTAGGTCTTGACTTGCAAGTAAAGCTGGGTGATCTCTTTTTCTGGCACCGCTTTTTTCAAGATTTGGTGTGAAATTCATGCCATTTGAACTAACGTGACAAGATAGTCACATTTTCCACGTATTCTACTAAGATTTCTCAAAAAGAAAATTGCTTTTAAGAAATGTCGCAGTCTTCAGAGATAAAGCTTCTTAGAGTAATGATGTGCATCATTTCATTTTATGTCTGTTGTGCAGGAAAAATTGAATTAAGCTTTATTCAAAAGAATGAGCCTATTCAAAACTTCTGCACTATCCTAACAGTGTATTGGTTCAGTGGCTAGAAACTTTGGAGAAAGCCAGTGAATAAATCTTTGTCGTGGAGCTGGTAACGGAGCTTTAGTGAATTGTAGGGGTTTAATATTTAGAAAACCTCCACCTTTATGGCACAAGCATAAAAGCCTGTGGTGATTAGAGTTGTGGTGATTAGAGTTGGGTCTGTGTAATCGTTTAACAATGGGAAATGTCCTCTGTAGCCAGCAGGACATAACTTCATCTAAGGAAGCTACGTGTTTACTCATACGTCTGCAAGACTGTGTCCTTTCCCTCCTGGTACCTTTCTCCATTTCAAATCCCTCTGGGAATATCCAGGAACTTCAGAGGAAAACTGTAGGGATTAAAAAGTAGATAGGTACAATAAACAGATTAAGCACTTAGAACCTGGCTACCGGAATACGTAACCTTGAGGTGTTTCCACTCTACAGTGCAATGTAGAAGAATGTTGAGTATGGTGCATGTGCCTTCTTTCAGTGCTCAGGTGCTTCAGGTACAGAGGGATGCTTCCCTGCTGCCTGAGAGCCAAGACTATTAGAGAGGGGAAAGTTCAAGTTCGGTTTTCTGCTCAGGCTGAGAAGATTCCAGCTTACATTTCTTCACTTCCAAGGGAGAGCCTGAACTAGACTTCCAGTTATCTTCTCCAAAAGCTCTTCATAAACCCTGTCAGTGGTGGGATCAATCCTCTTGGTAAACTCAGCAATATGCGAGCAGATACAAATGACCTCTCTTCCACATCCGTATGGGAGATGCTGACAATGTCTCCAGAAGTTTCTTACGCCTTGCCAGTTAGATGTCAGCTCAGCCAGTGAACTCAAAGTATCAACTCACATATGTAACCTACCACAGCTGATTTTAAAAAAAGCGGGTCAGGTTGAGCTCACACAAATCTTCTCACAACAAGCTCTGAGGAGGATAATTTATCTCTGGAAGAGAAGAGATAATAAATTAGTGAAGGATTGTAGTGTCTTAAATTAGTGCAACTGTTTACTAAGCAAACATCTGCCTCAGTGTTAGTCTTTCTCTCCTATTACAGGAAGGACTTCAGCGGTTCATAAGCACATACAGCTTTCTCTCACTGCTCCACTCCAGTTAGACTGGAAAATACCACCTGCTGTCCTCAAGGCAATCAACTTCTTGCAAAATCAGATAGTCCTAAGTGATTACTCTGCTAAACTATCCTACTAGAACTAGAAGATGGTGTCTAAAAAGAAACAGCTGGAAAAAATCACTCAGCAGAAAAAAAAGGCGGGGGGGGGGAGGAAACTATAGCAGATAAAAAGCAATAGAATGCATGCTAATGTAGTTGCTTACAGGTGGAGTTTTATGAAATTAGTGTCTTAGTGGATACCATTTGTAATTAGTGCTATTTACATGTTGTACAAAGCCAATTTCTTGTACTGCCATAATCAGTTTTTATAATAATGAAATAGAATATTATTCTACAGCTATTAAGACTTTAACACATTAAATAACAATACAGTTCTTGGTTACCTTTTCCTGTGAAACCTACAGGATATGTTTATTGACTGGTATTTAGACAACAGGTTAAGTTTGCAAAAGGTAACTAAGCTGCTGTAGAATAGCTAGTAGCACTTAAGGAAAAAATCTTCAAAAAACTTAAAAACATACAATATTTTTGACTCTTTTGACCTTGATAAAAATCCTGTGACAATATTTTCATATTTCACAAGTCAAGTTGCTTGCTTTTTGGTAATTCTTCTACTCTAAGGCAAGCAGAAGAAACCACATTTCTAGGAAAAGAGGTAAGGACATTTTGAGTATTTACATGGAGACAAAAAGAAAGGTCAGTTCTTCATTTCTTCTGTCAGGTTTTTGTTTTACCTTCAGCGCTGTTTGGGAGAGAAGAAAACTCTGTAATGAGATAAGCAGGAGTCTTGGGAGAATTAGAAGAGTTAATCTGGATAGTATCTAGAGAAGTATCTCTTTCTTTAGATGTCCAAGCAAGCTCGCAGCACTACTAACCAGGAGTGAGGGGGAAAGGATGTAAAACATATGGAATGTATATAGGGAGAGCGAGAAAGAAGATAAGCATCTGAAATCAGGCACTAACTTTTCATGTTTCCTGGGATAATCAGTTCCTGGTTACTCCAAGTAGAGTGTAAAATGAGCGTCCAGTGAAACAGGGAAGCTACATTTCAAATTCAGATCATGCAGATCAGCTTGCATAAGGGGATTCAGAGATTTCAGGCCTGGTTCTAATCATCACAATTTCTCTTCTCTAGTGAGACTTTCCCACCAGCTGTTAGTGTACTCGTTTGAGTATGTCTCCACAATTTAAGAGTGCTCTTTTTCTCTTTCACAGCACACTGATGAAATATAACTTGTAAAGGCAGAGAGCAGTGAAATCGTAAATGCTCACTTTCTTAAAAGAGCATGTGTCAAGGTAATTGCAACAGCTCTGTTGTAAAGAGCGAAAGAGTAAAACAGGGAAACACACTTACTACCATATGCAGTCCTCTGTCCTGTGGCTAGCTACATACTTCTGTGAAATGCATAGAGTCTGAAAAGCCTATTCCTGTCACTAGAAGCCATACAAAAAATTGAATCCCAGACTGCAAAGTTAAATACTCAGGGTTGAAGTGAAGTGCATGAACACTTCAAGAAAATTCTGTGCGTTTAAGCCTTCCCTTACACTTTCGATATCAGGCTGGTAACAGAAAAGCAATCTCTCTCTTGCAATCTGTGGATCCCATCAAAATCAAAGAAATACTTGAAAACATAAGTGAAATCTAAACCTAGATTGTTAGGTTTCATCTAGCAATGAAATCTTGAGTCATTTATTAAACCACTTTCCATGGTGCTAAATAGATTCACCATTATAATTTGTTATCTTTAACAATATCCCTGTTAGAAGACTCTTCTGAGGTTTGGGAAGCAAGTTAAAGGAAGAAAGCATCTAGATATGCAGCTCATAAAATTAAAAACGCAATATATTCAGATCCACCCAAAATTAGTAGATAGAAATTAAGGTCTTACTGTGCATTTATTCCAGTTATCATTGTAATCCTAACCTAGAGTATTTAAAAATGTTTTAAATGAGAAATGTTTTATGTTTTCAAATAAGTTTTTAAATGAAATGAGGCAAATGTTTTGAGGAAACATGTAGGCTAGTGGAATTAAAGAGATGAGTCCATTACCTTCTTACTCCTGCTTAATTCCATGCTGTCAGGCTCTGTAACAATTACTGCAGTAATAGCGAAGGACAGATACCCTACGCAGAAGCTTCAGCTTTTACGACTTCAGCTACATCATCAAACTGAAATATTTTCTCGCCTGTGATGTATTTCATTATAAAATCTTTCTTAGCTTTCAAATTTACTCTCTCTCTAGAAAGCCATTTCGAGTCCGTTTGGATTCTACATGGAGTCCTGATCCTGGTATGTCCTGAGCTACAATCTTGGCTTGTAGGAGAGGAAAAAAAAGTTAAGTTTATGAAAGAAGCAATTTGCAGGTTTACTTAATTAAGGAAATGCCTTTGTACTATTTTGCATATGGGGTGATCTGTTTTATTGAACTAATGTTAAAATTGGTGGATATGAATCCTCTCCGTCTTTGCTACTCTCATAAAATCATGATTCACACTCCTAAAAGAGTGGCTTGTTGATTGAAGACACAGTATTTTATTTATCTGCTTATAAGGGCTTCTGGTTTTGTTTTGATAGAGTTCACTAAAATGAGTCATATGTAACTGGGAATTAGATTAGCTCTAAATTACATACCTATTAGGGAAGGCTCAAATCATAATGGGTCACCTTCCCTCTCGTTGTTGAAAAACAAAGTAGTAACATAAAATATGTCTAAGAATGGCCATATACCCTAGGTCAGCCAAAAAAAAAAAAAATCCTTCCAGACCGTTCTCTTGCCCCTGAGAGTGGATAGAAGTACACACCCAGAGAAGAGGATGAAAGAACAGCAGTCATAGGTGATAGATTTCCCCTGATTCTCTAAACTCCAACCGTTACCAGTTCAGAGATTTTTCTGAGCTCTATTTTGACTAGAATATTCATAAAACCTTGATGAACCAGATGTGTCTTCAATGTTTTTAGTGTACTTTAATGGAATTTTCAAGTTTGTTCAGTCTTTCCTTAAACCAATATAAAGCTTTAGCATCCACCACATTTTCTGGAAAGGAGCTACACAGTTCAAGTACCTTTTATACGGAAAATCATTTCCTTTGTAATTTGCCTTCTATTAGTTTCATTCAATGCTCCATTGTTCTTATCTTGCAAGGAAGCACAAATAGTCAGTCACTGTTTTGTCTCGTTCATGATTTTGAAGACCTATACCACATCGTCTTCCGCTGTTTCTTTTTCAGAATAAAGTTCCAAGCTTATTTAGGAAAAAAGCCGTTCCCTATTTTTTGATCATCCATATCATTCTGTTTTAAACTTTCTCCAGTTCTACTGTCTTCTTTATGAGACGGACAGGAACAATGCACAATATTCAAGATACTGTGGATTTATACAGTAGTAAAGTAAAAGCATAACAAGCAGAAATTATTAGAGAATAAGATGAAGGGAAGTCAAAGGTGATAGAAAAAAGTTTTAATATCTTAGCACAATCTCCTTTATACCTTTCTCATGTGTGAGAATACCTCTTTGTTATCTTGAGGAGGACCAGAAGATTTGGATTAGTTCCTCTGGCCTTCAGACAAACAGCTAAATCAAACTTCTAAACATTTAGTGATTCATAAATGGGATTGGAATTGTTTCTCTTATCTCAGAGGTCATAAGGGATGACCTCTTCGTTTGCATACCATCTCTGAAGGAATGATTTCTGGAGCAGTCACACCTGTAATGAGCTCTGCCTTCCTCCCACTGGCCATTCTCTCATGCTACTTCTATCTGAGTAGTCTGCAGACTGCGTGCTGAGAGGTTATTTGGGTGTGCTTAGCTACATGCAAAATATGTAAACAGAGCCAAAGCACTTCTTACTGCAGTGATTCTAGCCTAATAATACTCAAGAATATGTATGTGATTTTTAAATTATTTAAAAAATGAACACAGAAGAACAGAATGCCTTTTCAATAACGTGTACTGGGGGTAAGTATGCCTCATGTCCAAATATTCATCAGAATTTTTCTGTTTAACTAAAGATATTCCTGAAGGGTGGCTCAAATAAAGCTAAGCCTGTCTGTTCTTTCTGCTGCTGTTCTTCCATCTGTGCAAACACTTGCCTGGTGTCATACCATTGGCAGCTTTGCTGCTATTGTTCTTAGCATATGTCATCTTATAGGCTTGAGGAATAAAAACGCAGGAAAATAATGTCATATGGCCTAAAAGCAGAGAAACAGCAGGCCATAAACAAAAAATAAAAAGTGCTATTAAGTCTGCAGTGTAAACACAGTCAAGATGATATAATGAGCCAAATGATGGTACTTCATGGATTTATACAAGCTTAAGTGAAGTAATCCTCCCTGAAATTCAGTTAATCACAATTTCTTCCAGAACTTTTTATAACTTTACCAAGTTCTAGAAAAATTCAGATTAAAAATCTGATTTTTTATGTAGCTAGTATCACTTTAAAAATAAAACTGAATATAGTGACTGATAAATATTTTCATAAACCAATTTATAGTAAGAATTGAAAGCAAACTTCCCGCTACCACAAATAATTGTATAGTGATTGTATGGCTATTCAGAATGTTTCAAAAATAACAGCAAAATGTGTTATAGGAGCTTGCAATTATGATACACTCATTGTAAGCAATATGGGGAGATTTACATATAGATTGTAGTTGAAAATGGTAACGGGCATCTGAATGCTTTATAATGCTTATACAGTACTGCCTGTTTAGCTCTTGTAATGTTCAATTATTTTCAGAAGGAAGATATGTATTTTTAGTAATTGTCATCATATTACTTCATTATAGGAAGCATGTGTTTTATGTGAAAGGCAAATACAGTGTTTTGTAGAGAAAAAGCTACATGAAGAAAGATGAAGTGATTGTGATACTCTCTTCTGAAGGGAATTATGTTATTATGATCATTTGATGGAGAAACTAGACCATAACTGGCTAAGCTAAGGAACTGTGCCTTAGTTATTAGTGTGATCTGATTTTCTAAAAACTTCCTGAAGCATAAATGTTCATGAATTTGCAGAAGTATAAATAAATGGAACAATTTTTGCTACAGTGAGTATAAATATTAACCAGCCATTAAGCTAACCGGGGCAGAGAATTTAATATAAAAATTCCTTATTAATATATCTTGATCTCAGGATGAAGCATTTGTTTCAATATACCTTTCCAGTGGAAGTTTTTGCCACTGCAGGAGAAGACGGCTACAATGGACCTTCTTCATTGTAAATACATAACCCCCCCCCCCCCCGCCCAATATTCTGATAATGCTTCAATAACGTGTAAAAGGAAAAACAGTGGAATGTTAAATACATTTTAATTTATCTAACAGTCTTAACCAGGCAGGGGACTGGGAGTGGGGACATGAGAACAGAAGATCAGTGCTAAAAAATTCCATGAGTGGGGGAAGTAGTGCAAATATTAACAGATATTTTGAAATGTCTTTATTAAAATAGAAATATAGCATTCTGTGGACTGGAAATGACAGAGTACTAAGTACAACTCAGTCAAGTTGCCTGAAAACAGAAGAATGTCAAATTGCATTAAAACTTAATATACGTGTGTTAAATGCTATAGTACTTTTTAGTATGTTTTACAGCATGTAAACAAAGCATTACACCTTGTCTGTCAACCATTACTCAACATTGGAAGTATTCTTACTTTATTAGAGAGTATTGACCTGTAGAAGTCTGAGAGACTTCATTTTGTCCCAGTAAAAATTCTCTTTTACCGTTCTCTTTTTATTTTCTTGTATTTTCTTTTAAAGAAAGTGAATCTTAAACATATCATTAATGATAGTCTTTGTTTAAAAAAAACTGCCAAATCTGTTTACAATCAAAAGACTGTTCAGTGAAGGTAGTAGGATTTGACCTTTTTTCTCCTTTGAGGAATAGGTCAGGTTTTCACTAAAACTTTAACATGTGGGGTGAACATGCTTGTCTTTTTTTTTTCTCCTTTCTTCTATTTTAAGCCAACAGCAATTTTAATAAAACTTTAGAATTTCTCCAGAGAAAAGAACAATGAATAGATTTTACAGTAGTTCTGAGAAGAAAATTATCATCATTGGATATCATCATTCTCCTACTGACCCACCTTCTTCCATGGGAAAGAGCTGAATTGCTGCCTACTTCCTCATCCACATGAAACTTCTGCTTCTGTCAGCTGCTGAGAAGAGCTATGCTAATAGCACTTTCAATGCAATACCTTTTCCTAATGTAGAAACAGAGTTTTTTTCAATTTTAAGGATGGTGGAATTTAAGAGACTTTTAACTTTAACATGTTCTGTCAACTTTTTTTTTTCTTAATCATTTTGGGGTTTATAAGTGGGTGCTAGCTCAGAATAGCAGCCAGCAGACATAAATTCCTTCATGCATGCATATGGATTTCCAGGTTCAGACATACTGCATATAATTTTATACATTTACCACATCATCCCACAACCATCTAGGTATCCTCTCTAGTCAGTAGACAAAAATGTGTGCCTCCACAATGTGATTCACATGTCACTGGGTACTAAACTGGCCTTTGTAAGTAGCTATCCTACTCCATTACTATAGACGAAACAGAGGGCATGTAAGTTGTGACTTTAGGCACTATGTACTTTTCAGGAATTTAGCCTTAATTTTAGTGACTAACTTAGTTCTGAATTTCATCGAGGAATGAAGAACTTGAATCCTGATACAATTAACTTTTAAACATTTAAATGCTTTATTGGATTTGCTCTCGAGTCAGCTGTATGACTATTACTCCTAAGGTACCCTCACATGTTTAAATTTTTTCTTTCTTTTTTGCGAATGTGTTCAGATAAAGACCGAGTCAAATACCTCATTACCGCAGTCATTCAGTACTAGACGAATGACAATCCACTCTCTTTCCTAGCCCCTGACATCTCAGGCCAAGGTAGTTTTTTTCACATTTTAATCTTCAACATCTGGCATTAATGCAAACATATTTAACATATCAAGAAATGCATACCCATCACATCAGCTATTACATTTTGTCCCTTTTCTTTTTCTATTTCTTTCCTTGAAAAGCAGGGCAGTTCATCATGATTCTCCAAGACATTTATTAAGACCCTTAAAAAATAAGAGATGGGAGGCATCAGGAAAAGTACTGTAGACTTCATGGCCAGAAATGCAATGAGGCTCTTGAGAATATTTCAGGGCATTACTTTATTCATGAGCTAAAGACAGTGACTGCTGAGTGAACAGTGATCATAATAGTGTACCCAATGGGTTTGAAGCCTCTTGCAAAGATGTACTAAAAGCTTTTAATATTCTCTCAGCTTGTAGCAAATCCCTTCATTACTTGGTGTATTAAATGAGTGCAAAGTGCACTCATCTAAAGATCTGTCTGTCTAAAAATAATGTTTTTTTGGAAGAGCTACTTGGAGAATAGCAAAGGGGAAAAAAGACCATGTGCTTTGACAGAAAGTTATTTTACTTCATATGCATTAGCAAAACTGAAGTTGGCATAGCTTTTTGTTTTGTTTTAACCTGAGAAAAGTGTGTTGTAAGTTACAGAGATGTTGTCAGAGACTATGGTGAAAGAGAAATAGTGAAACAGTTACCACAGTATAACAGAGCTCTTAGAGAAAAAACAATGAATAGGAAACCATTGAGAATGGCAATTCATTCTGCAGGAACCCTTGTCTAGTGTGAGTTACCAGGGCGAAGTAGAATATGTTTTGAAATGCTTCTATACAGTAAGTTTCTTCAGTTCATCTCAGAGGACTTCATTGCCTATTACTGTAATGCATATAAAATGAGAAGTAACCTGGGGAGAAGAATGCTTATTTAGCTTTCAAAAGACTATTCAATAACAATCAGATTTCTGGAGTCATGATCTTGGGCTATGTCTCTTTGGCCGCCTTCCTCCTTGCTGTACCATGAAGGACTGCTATTATCAGGAAGCATTTTTTCCTAATGGATTGCTGTAAAAAGTGTTTAGATTTGGGTCACTGCAACCGGGGAGTTTCCAAGCCTAAAGGCCTCCTGATTTACTGGTATCTGTTCATAAATAGGCCTCTCAGTCTGCGTGCTTTTAACCTGGAGAGAGAAATTTCTCTGGTAAAACAAATAGGGCACACTAAGGCTATCCTTTGCCTAAACATGAAAGCTCGATTTCTTCAAAAAGTCTGAAAAGAGCATATCCTGTATTATTATTTAATTTAATTTTGATTTTGAAAAAAGATATGTGCACTCCTGTTCTGTCTAGAAGGAAAGAAAATGTGGTGTCTTTTTAACATTTTTCGTATCACCACTTACCTACTTAAATTTGACAACATGATGGGGCTTTTTGCCTTCAGAATTTTTGGTATTCTCCAACTTGAAAACTCCAGTCATGTGCAGTTCAGAAACATGCAGAATTGTCAGTATTTTGGAATTAGCAGTCATTATTAATAGGCTGACTATATAGCTATCTCTGAGCTCCCTACTAAGTGAAATATATCCATGGCATGGGGTAAAACATGGGCGAGGAGTTTCATTTTCAGCTTCAAAATCTGGCTGTAGAGCTCATCTGTTTAATTTACTTCTTCTGAATACAAAGGGCAAGTTGTTATTTGTTACTTGTGCAGTGGATTTGCAGATTGATAAGATGATGTTATAGGACATTTTACATTGCTGCATCTGTAAAGTGTTAACTGTGCTGTCCCCACAACTGTAGTGTATGTCTACTGCCTTGCTGTCTGAGGAAATCCACTGCCTGCTCTCCGTGACTGGTAAGGTGCCCTCATACAGACTAGGATTCGACTAGACTTGTGTGCTGAACAAGCTCGCAACTTTTTAGTATTGTATAAGCCTGCTCTAATGCTAAACGCATATCACACTGAAAGTTGAGCTGTACACTAATAAGATACAAGATGGCTCAATGACTGTATACTAATCTAAAAAATTAGGTGGTGAAGAAGATGGTGCAGAGGGTTTGATTTCAGTCCAAGAAAAATAAGTGGTATTAAGTCCTGCAAATATACATGGAAGGGATTGTGATTTGTTCCAGAATGGACATGCATAGCATGGTTATGCTGCTATAAATTCTAGCATACATAGACTAATTTTGCTGCACTCATGTTGCTGGGGAGTGCAATGCATTGCAAAGACTGCGCAGAGTTTACACATTGTATGAATTTAAGCCTAGATCATCAAAGATATTTAAGTGACTAATTCCCACTGAAACAAATTGCAAGTAAGTCCTTCCCCTTGAAGCATCTCTTTTTGAGTTTGAATAAAGACAGAATTTGAGTATGTTATTGATGTTCAGCTTACATTGTTTCTGGGATGGAATCTTAATATACCAAGAGATTAATATTGGCAGCTATGGACATGCAAAATCAGGGTTACTTATCTGCAATATCTTTATCCAGCAATAGTTAGGAATAATGAAAGAAGTGGATGCTCTGAATTTCAGACCTACTGCATAATATATTGCAGCTTGTGTTAAGCCAGCAAACCAAAACACTAGAACATTTGAGAGAATTTTTATATCTTTACTTGAGGTCACTGAAAAGTAAAATTCATATCTCTCAGGAAATTCTATCATTTACAAAAATAACTCATTTGAATTTGGAACGAACTCAGAATAAAATCAAGCCTTAACATTCCATAAGCAGGAAAAAGTGATTATTTTTGTTTTGAGTCTATTGGTATTTTAGACATTTAAAATATGTTATTGATAAATATGTTTTCAAATTGAATCATTCTGAACAGAAGGAAATACTATGTTTTTGATATTGATAAAATGAGAGCATCTCAGACTGTATTGTGGAAACCCAGGAAAAACTTTGTTTTTAACAAAGTTTTCCATTATTGTGGAAAAGAACATCATACTGAGAAAATAGTTGATAATCTTCATACCGGCTGGCTCCACTTTGCTAACATCTTGCTCTTTCCTGAATATAAGCTGAAAAATAATCTTACTTTTGTATGGGAGAAAAAACAAGGAACGAGATCAAGCTACAAACATTATTTTCAGGTCGAGACTCATGTCAGAATTTGAATGTGAAACCTCACAGATGAACAGCTTTCTGACTGATATTTATTCAGAGAGATTAGTTCTGACTTCAGTTAGTTACTGCAAAAAAATACATCTTCAGTTAATTTTGGTTGTATTCTTAAAGGATTTGGGTCAAAGAGTTTCCACTAGCATTGATTTTTTTTTTTTTATGCTGTAATACACTTAATTTAAAGGAAGTCTTTGAGGTGAAGACAGAAGAGTTAAAAGAAGCCAGACTTTTCAATGACATTTACCCTTACCCATTTTTCTTCACAGGAGTTTCCTGAGGTGTAAATAAAGGGAGAATTTATCCCAGAAGTGTCAGGTCCTTTGCATCTATGGCCTTCTCTGAACTATTGCCTACTATGGATGCTCCATTCTTAGACAAGAGTCTTGAATATGCTTTTGATTTTGACTAAAACATTTTTATGAAAAGAAAGTTAGCCTATAAAATGTTGATTCAACAATGACAAACAGAAAACCAGATGCTCACTTCATCGTAGCAACAGTCAGGGAACATATGGAAATGAGAATTTTAAACACACAAAGAAGTCAAAGGTGCAGTCTTTCAGGAAAACATTTGACTTTTGATCTTCTTGCATAATTTAGTGAGGTACATCTAGGAAAAACTATCTACTATCTCTAAAAGTTACAGAGGGCATCCAAATTTATTGTAGCAGATTTCTCATTGGTTAAACAAAATTTACTTTATAAGTGCCACTATTTCCTGCAGCGTAATTCAAGTTTGTGTGTTCTTAGCTTCTTATTAATATAAGGGAAGTACAGAATATTAGGCGCATTGCAGTATTCATTTGCAAGTGAGTATGAGTATTTCTAATAGGTAATGTTCACATCTGATGTTGTTAAAGAAATGTATTAAACAAGCTAATTGTTAGCTATATGAACCATTTATTAGCACTTTGAACAGTTTATTCCTTACATAAGAAAATAATTGTTCAGTGTCAGTCATTGTTTTTAGAATATCTTCCGAGTTAAAAAAACAATCAATAGCTTGGTGAACTTCTAGGATAAATTCCCAGAACAGTGCTTGTATAAGCCTTCAGCAGTTCCTTTAGGTTTTAGAGTAACCTATGTAGCCTGGAATATTACGTAACAGGAAACAAAAAGAAATGTTTTTATATATACTTTCTGAAGCTAAAGAAGGATCTCCTGATGTTATAGGCCAAAATGAATATAAATAAAATAAATCTAAGTAAATGTTAAATGACAATTAAATGATAGCTACTTTAAATCACCTCTTTTTATCTGGATCATGGAATTCAAAGAAAGTGTTGTACTTGGTACTGCAAAAATCTTGGAGAAATGTAAGGGCTTGTTTCCCCTAATTCAGGAATGGAGGAGTCACATACAGCCAAGGACTACCTGACATTTCAGGAGCATTAACATTTCAGTATTTGTGCTGGTGACACACTGTATCATCCATATTTTTTCTTTTACTGCAAGAGAATTTGGGTCAGTTTACTGAACATTGAAGGCTTTATCTGGGTATTTTCATTGATACACCTGCAGTGTAAAAATTGTTCTTCTGAGTAGGTTCATTTAGATTTCATTAATTTGTATCAGCAGCTGATATGTATGCGTAGAAGGGCATTTTGTATTGGCTTGACCAGAAAATATAGCTTGTTGTGTAGCTTCATATTTTCAGATTGCTGAACCGTGCCATTTAATACCTCATATTTGTAACCCTGTTAGACGTGTTGGAAATATCAATCAATCATTTGTAAAATAAAGCTCTCCTAGATGGAAAGCCATAGAAAGTTATAAAGACTGGTTGTGTATGACTGTTCACTAGTCTTTCCACTTCAGAGGAACTCCAGGCATCTTATATGGCGATAGGAATATTAAGTTACCATTCATAAAAGCTTGCAGTCGGGTGTGGAGAGCAAAACAAAATAAATATTTTATTTAAAGGAACAGGACACTAATAGAAGAACTGTAATTGTCCAAGAAAATTGGGAAAAACTAACAGCTTTTCTTACTTTGTCTTTTCTTTATTTTTTGTGGCTATAGGATATTCAATGCATGAATTTAAATGGATGCAATTCCCTAAGTGTGATAACTTTCTTTTGAAGAAAATATTTGAAGGAGGAGATTATACAATTGTAAGGTCATCACTGTTGTCGCGTTCCCTGCTTCAGTTATAATACACAATATGAAGAAAACTTTTCTTTTTAATAACTTTTAATAGTATAGATCTCATCATCCAAGTAAGAAGTTTTGCACAGAATCTCAAAACAGGAAGTATGTAATGCCTGACTGCCCACAAGTTTGAGGTTTGGAGATCTTTGCATTTCCATGGGTGGTTCAGCACATCTGGCCTTTATTAATAGTCTGTAGAGGCTCCCAATTCTTTTCTCCCAGAGTCTTACATTACAAATAAATTATTTCACAATTATAATCAAGTTCTTAGGTAATTCATTTCCTATTTGAGAAGGAATTTTGGGAAAGTCTATTAAATTAACTAACCTAGTAAGGAGCAAGTGCACAAACAGGCCTATGCACAAACACACTTGTATATTGGACATTAGATTAAACATCAAATTATGGCATAAACTCCTCACTAGTATGCATGGGTTGCTGTGTCCTCTATAGAGTTCAAACCAAATGAAATTAATGATGGGCCCCAATTTTAGACAACATAATTTTACAGTGAATATTAGTAAGTAAATATTTTGGAAGTTTATTATTCATATTACAGAATATAATATTGCTAATGCTAGAGCTAGCACATGATAGACAAACCTAAGAGGATTCAAATTCAAGTAGATTAAGTTTATCTTGATTTTTCTACAGCATTAAAATTGATTTACCAATAGATACAGAATTCTACTTATGTGTCTTAAAGTCTCTTCTAGTGTAGTAGCTGCTAAGAGCAGGTATCTCTCTGTGTACACCTAGTAAAGGCATGTTTTGTGGGTGAAATAGGGTGAAATGTAACCCCTATTTTGATATGAGACAATAATTTAATTGTGAGGCTTTGATGAATGTCTATTTGGTTAGCAACAGTAAGAGAAATTCCTTTGAAACTAGGTGACAATTTGCAGAAACTTGCTTAGCAGACATGACAATTTGGGACCTAGCTGGAGAAATCAGAAAAGAATTTGATGATGGCAGCAGTTACCTGAGTAATGACAGTGGTGTTTCTAGGAGATCTGATAAAAGCTGTTATTCTTTTACATTGCTGCTGGTTGTATTCCAAGTTAGCTCATCAATCACACATGTTTACAGGCTGAATAACATTAAGCAATCATCTGAGATCTCTTTTTATCCTAAAGTGAAGGACTGACCGTGTTTTGTGTAGTGAGCAACGAGGAAGATAACCAAGTGACAGTAGTCTTTATTGTGTATAACTCTACCTGCTTGTGATGTGAACCTTGGTAAACACCCAGCTAACTGGTCCATGTCTCCGCTCATCTACTGCAGATCCGCCAAACAAGGCCATGGCTATCAGGAACTGTTCGTGTCCATATGCACTGTGAATCAGGTCTTGTTGGGAGATGGATCTTCTTCCTAAGAAGAAGTACGCACTTTCTCTTTCAAATATTCTGGTAAAACTACTTGCTGGAGAGAAATGAATTTTGAATTGTTCCTTTTCATCTCACCTTCTTCATCACGCCATACCACCAAGCCCTTAAAGCCAGAGGAAATGCTTAGTTCCTAGCCCCATCTGCTTCCTATTTAGCAGTCTTAAAATCCATGAGCTGTAATTGCAGTAAGGTTTTACTAGACGTACTTCCTTCATATACGGCTCACCATTTACTCCCAAGCAAGCATTTCTTGGGAAATATACATTTGGCTCACAATTATTTATTTTAATTAAGGGCTGTTTTTCCTTTCTTTCTTCTTCCCTTTTTTACAGCAACTACTTTAGTAGCAAACTCCCTTTTAACACCAAATGAAAATAAAGCAAGGGAAAATGAAATAATAAAATATGATTTCATTTTGAAGAAAAAAAGTTACTGATTTTTCTTAAGACTTTTCCTATTTTTACTTTCCTATTTGCAAAGCATTTTTTAGTAACGTAAGTAGATTTCTGTCATCTGCAATGAAAGCGTTACTGGTTCTTTCACATATAAATATATCCAGTGTCTTGTGACTCAAAATTCCAGAGTGTGAGCTTCAACTTAATATCAGAATAGTGTGCAAAATATAGATTTGCTTCTGATTCTCAACAAAACTTCCACAGATTTCTGTGTTGTCATATCAGACTCTATATCTTTAAACTGATGACCTGTCAGTTCTTGCTACTTGATGTTAGGTGGAAGATTTTGGAAAGCAAATAACTGCTTCTAAAATAGCAGACTTAGAAATGACTGTTATTGTCCTTGCCCCTCTATTATTCTGATAAAAGGATATTTTCACCCTTCTCTTTACCCGAAAATTACTCCTACAGGCTCTTTGACTGAGAGCTCGTGATAAACGGTAAACTTGTTGCACGTACCCAAGAGCCAATGCCAATTTGAAACAACACTTGTGCAGGTACCAACTGAGTATTCAAATTTACTAGAAAGCATGAATTTCTGAATATCTGAATGATATTGGAAAGCTGTATTTCCAAATCTTTTGTTGTCATCTCTGTGTCGGACGGCATTGACTACAGCACTTTTTCGGACAAGGGACTCTTTTAAGGTGCATGCTTGTACATCAGAAATGTGTCCCTGTGTACTGTTATTAAATGTACGGATGATCAGGTATCTAGGAAAAAATGGAGAGAAAAAGTGTGAGAGTGAGAGACTGTAAATAAGGATTAATTCAATGTATTTAAAAATTAACTTAATTTAGATCTGCAAATGAGAGAGAAGGTACTTTCATTAGAAATACATGATACACAAAGAACATATGTGGTGTTCATCTGCTGAAATGCAGGAGTGTGCATCTGAGAAAGATACTTCTGGCCCCCTCTAAAGTCAGTGAGAAGGCATACAGTACAGTTAATCACATTTAAGGTTTGATTCATCTTTAAGTATATGCCTGCTTTGGACAGATGACTTATTTCCTAAGCTGCCCTGCCTCTATGAAACTGGATCACTATTGATTGTAATGGGGCCCAGTGAACCTAGTTCGGATACAAAACACCCATTTTCCAGATGTCTGAAGTTAAATGAGATGAATCGCATTATATCAGAATGACTTGTATTGTCTAGGGGGAAAAAAGGAGTACAGAAAGGGCAAAACACCAAAAATTTAACCGAAGACTCTTCTCCAGATTGGGAGTTCATCACAAGTAGGGCAAGAAATCTAATCACCTTTAAAACTGAGGTTGATAGGTCTATTAAAGGAATTGGAGAACACTTTGTGGAGAGAGTAGAGAATAGGACTCAGTATATCCTTTGCTGTCCTATGCTGTATTCAAGTAAGCCTAAAGAAATTGGGTCAGAGCTGCAGTAAGCATATGTTAAAGTTTTCTCCAATGCTTGTTCAAAATTTCCAGGAAAAAAAAAAAAAACCTGCAAGTACATTTAGAGCAAGAAAATGCAGAGAATGTGAATGCAAGAGTTATAACAGGACCAGTGAATGCAATATTTTTTCCTGGCTAATACCCACGGAAAAGAGTTTGGTGGGTTTTTTTGACATTTTAATGGCTAATTTGTGTGTGTATTAGCCAACTGCCCTTGTAATTTTCATCCTAATTGTTACTTTTCATTCCTTATCAGAGCTGGTCAGATAACAAAAAAATCCCTCATGAATATTTTTATGAATAAACAGAGTGAGTTGCTATGGTGCTATTCTACGTACCTTATTATATATTATTTGACAGTATTCTGACAACTGACACTTTTGTTTATGAAAATGAATGCAAATCCAAACAAGTGTAAGCCAGGGTGATTGTTCACCCAAAAATCCACACCAGAAATTTATTCTGTGTTATTCACGAGTTGTCATTTGCCGCATTCCTGTTTTAAAAGATTCAGATACCCATGGGTTCCAAATACAATACTATGGGATTCAAATAAAAGATAAATACCATGAAGAAATACCCAAAGTTAACTGATTATTCTGAAATGTGGAAGATTACAATTCTTTTAAGTAATCTGATGATCAGTGATTAAGTATTTACAATATAAATAAAGAAGTGATTAAGTATTCACAGTATAAATAGCTACAGCCTTGATTGAAGCTGAAAGAATCATTGAGGTAAATGGGATATTTTACGTGGTTAAAGTGAAACACATTTCTGAGTGCCTTGCTGGCTTGTAATAAAGTTTGTTTACAGATTCTGGCCCGGTTTGCTGATGATCCTAGGATTAGTAAGCAGGGCTGAGAGGGACAAGGCAAGAAGCACACACTTGTTTTGCACTACTCCTGTTTCGTGCAGGTACCAACTCTACTGATTGGAATGGCACTATACAGAGACAGATTGGGAGTAAACTGTGAGTTAAACCTATTATTCACAACAAATAAATCCAAGTATATGAACAAGCATAAATATAGAAAACGTTTGCTAAAATAACCTTCTGTTCTACCCTCCACCACTGCTGGTGGTGATTTCCACCACTCCAAAAAACAATCTCTGTGACTTTTTCCTTTAACTCTGCTGTCTCTGGTACCTCTGTTCCAGCTGCAATCTCATCTTTGCTAGAGCTCATAGTTGTGATAGTGCCTCTTTTTAGATAAATATTTCACAGATTTATCAACCCTTGTGAAACAGGACTTTTAAAAATCTATAAACTATCATTTTGTTCTCTAATTCCTTAATTTTGTAGAGCAATCTCTTTAATGTCTGTTTCTTCATCTTTAAATGTAAGGGTTGGTCTTGGATTTGATTTAATCTCCGTTATAGCTTTATAAACCTTGCATGGATTGCTTTGATGTTCCCTTGCCTCCAGTGAGCAGGCATTCAGCTTTTTCAGTCTTTTTCATAATACAAATCTTTGAAGCTTGATATCATTTTTGTTGCAGTGGGATGAACTCAGTCAGCAGCAATTATACTACTTCCAAGGTATGGTGCCTTGGCAGAGTGAATGCACTGTGCTTTATTTCATTTCCACTGCATTTCCTGAAAAGCCAGTTTACATCCAGAATAAGTGACCAAGCTATGTCAATTTATACCAGTTGAGGATTTATATTTCAAATATTCCTCCTCCCTCCATGTTAGTTAGTGGCATTGGTACAATGATAGGTGCATATAAGACAAACCTGTAACAGATGCACCTCATGCTGAACTATTGTGGAAATAAACAGAATTTCATCCCAGTGTCAGTATGAAACTTTTTGTGAGAGTGAATATGCATTTTAAAATGATGGAGGCCAAGACTGTCACTACTTTAGGAGTTTCTGGAGCATCTTGAGATACATGATGAATTTAAATCTGACCGTGGTGTCTCCTCTATTCACAGACAGAAAACCAAAATTTTTTCCATATGACAACTGAAGAGATATTTTATTAACTTCAATTTTTATAAAAGTTAAAGAGTAGCAGAATTAAAAAATATTTTATTCATTTTATTCATTTATTATCTCCATAATTTTTCAAAACTTCCTCCATTCAGAACTACAAAGTTTCAATTTTCCCGTTGATGACTTCATGTGCATAAAGAAATCTCCACTAGCCAAAAGAAACAAAATAAAATAAAGACAAATACTTTATGCTTGATTAAGAAGGAAAAAAAGGTAAGAAAAAAGCCTTGGAAATGTTTTTAATTAAAAAGAAGATACAGAAGAAACAAAATGAACGTAAACAAATAGCCTTAAAAAAAAATGAAAGGAAAAGAAGGAAGCAATTTTCCTGGTAGAGTTGATGATGACAGAAGCAGAGCAGGATTGAAGAGAAAAACGATTAGAATTTTTTTTTTTTTGAGATTTTCTAATTGATTGAGGCTTTCCCGTAGTATTTACAAACTTGGAGGCTTTACATGCAGACAAAGCTACCATTTCAGAGCTAGTGGCTCTCATAATACATGCTCCAGTTTGGTAGAATATGTGCAGAAGGTAACTACAGGTTAAGCCCCAGTTCTGCAACTGGAAGGAAAACGTCCCACAAGTATTAATGAGATTAAGTGCATGCATCTTTAGCCGTAGGTATTTAGTAAGTATTTTGCACACGCAAAAGTATTTTTTTGCTAAACAAACTTTGTAGAATATGAACTATACTTATTCTAGGGAGAACTAAGATTCTTTTCTCTCTGATGCTGGTGACATTTTTGTCTGCAGCTCCGATTTAAATTGGTGAATATATGCGGTTTATTTGAGGGAGTTGTGTTGATTGTACAAATAAAGGAGTTCATAGCAATGGAGGAATTGTCTATTAGGTGCCTGCTTGAAATGGCTTTACTAATTGTTGGTTGTGTGTACAAATAGAGAGAGAGCAGAACAGCACTAGACCATAAACAAGTTAGAACTCAGGATAACAAAGAGAATCTTGTCTTCATTTTAATGATTAATTCTTGTTTAGAAATACTTTTGCAATCCTCATTTTAAAGGCATTGTATTTGCACAATCATGTGATACAGTAGCAACACATACTTGCAAGTAAAAGAAATGTCCAGGGTTAGACATTCGCATGTATCAGTGATAAAAAAGCACAATGAGGAAAATTAACATTTCATTTTCACTTTATTCCTTATTATTTCATTGGTAGATATATGATTACATCCTTTACTTAACAGAATCAAATATTGTCATTAAGGGCCAGAGCCATGTAAAAAGGGACTTAGGCAGTGTTTTAGTGCCCACATCTGCAATACTGTTCCTGAAGTCTCTCATCACCTGATGCTAGAAACTTTAACTGCATTGGTTTTCTAGAGTTTTTATTCTAACATTTCCCAGATGCCTTAGGTGTGCTACATGTCTAAAAACACTCCTTTTTGACTGGCCTGATATAGCCAAAACATTTGCACATGCAAAGGCTAAACAAGGTATAATTAATATTGATTTGCCTTAACCTATGTATAAACGAATTAGAATAGCGACAGTGTACCAGTGACAGCATATAGATACTTTTTAGTACTGTAACATTACTAGTAGCAGAACCAGCAATACACACTTTTGTAACACAGCTAAGCATAAAAGTGATATGTAACTGCAAAGAGGCAAATGGAGACTTGTGGTGTGTTTGTACAAAAGTAATTTGTGCGAGTAGTGAAATCTGCAAGACAAGAACAAAGCAGAGGAGCCTGATAGAATCGGAATAATCCTGCAGAATAAGCAGGAAAGATGCCCGGTGGAACCAAAACGAGCCCTGATTCCTCCGCAAAAGATGAACTATGTCAAGAGCAAATGAGGTCACCCCACACTCTCCATGTATGACATGGAAATTTAACTGCTCTTTGTCTTCCTCCAGTCTGCCTGTCTTACCTATTTGTTCTGTGGTGAAAGAATTGTCTTATAATGTGCATTCAGTGTACAAAAATCTGAACTGGTACTTCTCAGTGCTACTGTAGCACAACTAAATAAGAATTATTTGTTATTATTTTAAGAAAGTCTTGAAATCTCACCTAAGACAATTATTTTGAGATTTTAATTCTATTATAAAGACAAACAAATAGCTCCTGACAAATAGCTCCTGACAAACAAATAGGATCTAGAAAGAGCTAAACGCTTCATTGTAAGATATCTTTAAGATGGCTCTTTATTCCTTTTCTGACTTTTTTTTTTTGGCTTATAATTATATATTATGTTCTGATAACATCAGTGCAATACATGGATGTGTTTTAGCTGTGCTGCAGATATCAGCATATGGGGTATATTTAGCAAATCCATAGCACTATACTACTCATCTCAGAACATTTAAAAATGTGCAAAGGTGTGAAGATAAGCCCCCTCAGAGAGCCTCTTGCGGAGCACAAGTAGCAGATCTCTGGCAGTGCCAGGCAGCTTGTTCCTTGCGTTTTGCAGATCAATTTGTCTAATGAAATCCAGCAAGTCATAGACTAGAATTGGTGAAGTATAAAAGAGTGAAAGGCCCGGGATCATTTTCACTCTGTTCTTTTATTACTATATGAGTTTTTGGAACATATACATAAGCTGAAATCAGTGCTGAACCCTTTGAAGCACATTGTGCCCAAGTGAAAGAGCTTTGTCTACACTCATCCCCTGGGAAAGGTCTCAGGCCGTGAGTAAGGGTGATAATGGAGGCAGGGAAGGGTCTGACTTCGCTGTAGATGTATCTTTCAACATTGCAGAATAGCTGAGAGAGTCCCTACAGAAATGGCTGTTAATCTCCAGGGCAATGCCACTTCCTCCTTTCCCCTTGCTTGCTAGTTCTGACAGAATGGTGTTATTGAAAGACTCTTAGCCTAATACAGGCTCTCTCTGAAAAGGCAATCTTACAGTCCCCTCTGGTTTTAGTGGAAGCTGGATGATACAGGCTGCAACTTGCAGAATCAGTCAAAGTATTGCTCTGGTAGATTCTTCCACCATTTTTTGGATATATAAGATGAAAGATTCTGGATTCACAGAGAGGCAGGGACCAAGTTATATCTAAGCAAGTACCACATCTAAAGGCCCATTCAGGGAAAATGCATAACTGCAGGCTTTAATTTAACCAGATAATTAAGATCCATTAACGTATGGAACTTTCTACATCTGTGTCTGATGTTAAACAAGTACTTAAGTGTTTTGCCACATATAGATAGATTACGTAGGTAGGGGTGATGAAGGGCTTTGCCGTACAAGAGTACTTTGCAGAAGGGAAACACAGAGGCATTACTTTCTGCATTGCTGATGTGCCACAATTTACTTCTGAGAATATTTCATTTAGCATCCTAAAGGTAGAAAAAGGTCTGCTGATAAAGGAAATAAATACCTCTATTCTAGTAAGAATTAGATCATAACATTATGAAAGACCATAGGAATTCGGAAAATGCCTGGAGAGCACATACTTGACTAGTGATCTCTGTAAGACTGTTGCTGAGTTCAGTTAGGCTCTTCATTTAAAGTCTCCTGTTTCCTCATCTGTTCTTGTCTTATTCTGTGTCCTTTTTCTTCTGCTTCTTCGTTCTTATCCGCCTGAGCCCTTGATTCATCTTATTCTTCCTTTTCTCTCTTTGGATTTGAGAGATATCCTTTTTTCTTAATTTCTTTCCCTGACCTTCATAGCAATTTTTCTCCGAATTTACAGCAAGTTATTCATACTGTCTATTGCCTATTAATTTATTTCCTTGCTATCCAATGTCTGTCCTACTTTTGCACTAGCAATTCTATCTGCCCATGTGAGGAAGTCTTACAATAGCTTTCGCTGTTTTCTTTACACTGAGCATTTGTCCAGGATGATGACGATGCACAAGGACTTTGCTTTGCTAGGTCACGGATAGGGCAGAAGATATAAAAAGGCATTAAGCCACACAGTTGAAGTTGCTGGAGCCATTCCAAGTGTAGCTTGGAACAGTCTCAGTGATTTTACCAATAAAGGGAAGACAATCATGGCATGGACTTAAACACTGGTCCGTCATCTTCAATGCTGCTTAATAGTCACCATGCTCCCAGGCACAGTTTGTCTCATGTCTGCTAGTACTTTTCTAGGCAGTATCCAGGTGTAATTCAAGGGATAGCACGTGTCAAGGACATTATCTGTAAGTGGAAAGAACAAGGACACACCAGTTTGGTTTCCTTATCCTACATAGTGGTTCAAGTATTACTGCATTACTTGGCTTTGCTTCCTCAAAAACCTCCACATGCTAGTGACACAGCTCAGGGTATGCATCACACACCCATGCTTTCCTGCTATAAAAAACATCACTCTGACAGGATGCAGTACAGCCTGTACATTACTTCAGACATTTTGAACTGATCGTATATATATGTATATATATACACATACACATATACATATACATATATATATACACACACATATATTTATACACACACACACACACACACACACACACACACACACACACACACACACATATTTAGCAGTGCCTTAGGGCTACACATTGCAGCACTACACATTGCTCAGAGAGGGCCCAGGGCCAAGCTCTGTGTGATATAGGTTTGGATACTCTGCTTTAGAAGGTGCAGTCTGGCTGGAAGCCAGTCTGTGCCACTTGGTCTCAAGTGAGAAAACGTCCCCAACTTGTTTTAAGTACTAATACAGATGTATCTAAAGGACGGCCAGGCATCAGGTTTGCAAACGCATCTTGTTTCTCCAGCTGTATCATCCATTTGGACACATCTAGGAGGAGTGACTCTCCACATCAGCAAGTGCCTCAGGGAAAGCTACTTTACTCTTGCCTTGTGCCATAAAATGGCTCATACTGGTCAGAGCAGGCAAGGATATATACTATACCTTCAACTAGTGACCCTGAATGTTAAACTTTACAGATCTAATTAGACCTGTCACTGGACAGGCCTCACAACCTTAATGTGTGACTGCAATTAGGCCTACCACAAAACAAGTTTATGAGAAATATAGAAATGCAACAGTCATACTGCAATGATGCTTACCTATGAACAAAAAGATTAGGCCATATTTAATGCTTATGTTGTTAGTAGTGGCGACTGTTAATTTATGCATAGAGATATTCAACAGTGAGTAGCAGAATGCCCTACCTTTGCATGTAGGAAAGTTTATCTCTCACTAGAGACTCTCAGATTCATTCTTACTATTTTTGTCATTGCAAGAACTACGTGAACAAGAAGAATTGGTTGGCAAGAATTTGTAACCTGCATTACACTTTAAGAGAGCAGCTATCTACCTTAACAAAAATACTTGTTTTTAGATATCGAACACATTAAAAAAATGCATTTTGAACTTTTCCCTTTCAGGCTCTGCTTAAGCTTCAGTTTTCATCATTTGTCATCCATCAAACATCCCCTCATTTTATTAGCCTTATTACCATTTTAATGAATTTTGACCGGTGAAATGTGGTGGCCAATTTTGCTTCTTAGTTTTTCTCTCTGAAATCTCAATCAGAAAGGCAAGCTTCCCCAGTTTCATTTGGATGAACTTCTTTTTCTTATAATTGCAGGGCTCAATTCATTTATGTTTTTTCCCAACAGCAGTAGTATAGAAGTTGATACAGGTATAAAAAAGCACCAGTAGATGGCTCTATAATTCCTGAATTATAAGCAAGGAAACAAGTGAGACTGATAGCTTTGACTTCTGTGAACAGATTTGATTTGGCCACCCCAATGACAGGAACAAACTTCATGCAGACTTGCTGAAATGGGACACTTCCAGTTGTTATGTCACCCCATTTCAAAACGGCCAGTCTGTCCTCGACCCACATTGACCTTGAGGACTTCCTGATCAAACAGAATGAACCAGCAACAACGGGAACGCTATCGTCCTATAAAGGGAACATTTCCAAATAAAATCGGCAGCAGGATGACACCCAGCTTCTGGGAGGGGGCAGAATTACTAAGCACTGCCATGCCCTGCTCACCGCAGAGTGATAAACATGAAGATCTGGAGGCTGCTGCAGATGCCCGAGCCCAGCAGTATGATACCTTGGGAAATGGGAATAAATCTGAGCATAGCAGAACTGCGCTGAACATATGCTGGCACTGAAATTAACTACTAAATGCTTAGAAAAACTTATTTGTATTTTGCTTTAAAAAGTAAAGCTGGCTGAGAATGGGGAAGAAAAACAGGAAGGAAATGCACTGTAAACTGACTGCTTTTATTAATCAAGGACTTGACTCATATGTTACAAGCAGTTGAGATGAAGTAACAGGATTTCTTTGCTGCACAGCCCACCTTCGTGAGCACAGGGCCAGGGCTCAGAGATGTGCTTGCAAAGTTGCTTCTGAGCGTGCCGAGTGCGGGTAGTTGAGGTCTGCTAGGACCCCTCCTTATATCTACCACAAGTGAAACTCCTTTGGACAGTGTGTAACAAAAATTGTAGAAAAAAAGGGATTTTGAAAATTTGTATGTGGGACTCTGTACTCGATGTAAATGATGGCTTTATCTAAATATAAACTGAGGCCTGTAAGTTAAAAGCAGGAGCGCCGAGGGAATCCCCCTATAGTTCCAAGAAAAATAGCAAGGGGCAATTCAGTTTCTAGAAAAGCTAAGTTGTTTCATTTGTACTAGCTGAGATTATTATTTTGTGTGTTTTAAATAAATGCAAAAACATATGAAAACAATATAGAAAATTTGTACTAATTGTATTCTGCGCATACCATGGTATGTAGCAATGCTTTGTGGCACGTCATGAATTAAAAGAACAAAATAAGTTAAAGAAGAAATTAAAACCTCACTTTAAACCTATTATTTTCCCCTAAAATAGATCTTAGAAATGACAAACATTTGTCTCACACTTTATAATGAAAAATACGATTTGACAGAAAGCAGAAAGTAACCCGAATGGTACTTCTGATAAAAATTTATTTTATGGACATTTCCCAGCAAGTCCTAGTGCATGTTTCAATAGCAGATAGATACTTTATTTTTTCCTGCTATATTTGTCTTTATGTTCTGCTTTAAAAACAGATACAAGCTGTTTTTTTTAAGGACCCATCCAGTTAACAGCAATGGCAAAAATATGTGAGTATACTCATATTTAAACATCAACATTACAGATTATGGGTTTATGTCAATTACTCACACACAAACAAAATAATAATCTGTTATGGTTGTATATAACAAGACACTCTCTAAGCCCCTTGTTAGCTTCCCTTTCCATTGGCAATGATTTTCAAAGTACGGAAAGTAAAATTAGAATAGAAAAAATTCATACAATACTATATTTAACTGCAGAAAAGCTGCATATGGAGAGATCATTCCATTTATATAACGTAGTAAATTTCCGTTACCTCTCATTTACTAAAAGCTAAAGGCTAAAGTATCTCACAGTATTCAGTATTTAGCAGTGGTGTTATCTGGGGAAACAATGGTCTTTTAAATAGTGTGACGCACAAATATTATTTTACTTTACTGTATGAAAGACAATCCTGAATTTAAGACAATCCATTCCTTCTCTAATTTTTTAGCCCAAAATGTGTTTTGAATTGACTTTATTGAAGACAATTAAATTAGTTTTGTTTCTTTTGAGAATAATATTATCAAGGCAAGCTTCCTTGAATCACATTACATTCACCATCTAAATGCAGGCAGTCCTAATGGAACAGCTAATGTGTGGCAAAGCGGTTCCCTGACAGCTGTATTCAGCTTCTGCCCTGTGGTAAGTCTGAGATAATTAGATTGTAATATGTGAATCAAACATGACTCTGAGACTCAAATACATAAAAAATGAGGGGAAAAAATTTCCTCATGTTCAAGTAAATAAAGTGCATGTACAGCTAGTGGTGATAGCCATTTATGTTAACTGGCATTTTATTTGGCAGTTTCAATTTATTGGCTGTATTTTCTTTCTTTATCCTCACTTTGTCCACCACTATATCTCAGGTGAGACTGTTTCTGAATCTTTGAGATTTAACAAGCATCTTAGAGCTGGTAAGCACTGACACAAAGAGATGCCTCTTCATTCATCTCTGAATTACAGAATTATCCTTATCCCCATTTCGGTCCCGGATCAGGGACATATTTGAACACTGCTGTCATATTACATTTTAAAATTAGAATTCAAAGCTTCATGCCCAGTAAAGACTAATCTCAGGAATTTATAGAGAGAACAAATTTAATAACTGCCATATATAGCATGGAAAAATCTTTTAAAGATTAACACTATGTTTAGTAGCTCTACATTTTTTCTGGATGCCTGGATTCATTGGTCCATCTGCTTTCAAGGAGGTGCCTGAATATCCAATTTATTTTTCTGATCACTAGGATATTCCCATTATGTGGATAGTGCAATTCATATTAGTTGAGGTATATGAAATAATTTTACTAATAAATTAAGAGATACAACCCAATATTTGCTTGCCTGTAATTTTAAGTTAAAAGCTGGACAAGAATATCCATGCTTCTCAGCAATATACAAAATTAAGAACAGATTTTTTCCAAGATGCTGAATGACTGCACTTAACACCACTTATCTATATGATCGATATAATAACTGCCGGAGAATTTTAAGCACAGATAATTTTCTTCTCATTTATGCTATAACTTGTATATGGTACATGCTATATATAAAAATATTTTATATATGCATTCAATATAACACATTGGACTATATACTATATATAGTAGAAAAGGAAAAAAAAGTGAAAGGGAAGAGACAAACGAACAAGTGGAAGCCTCTCTATGAAGACCTTCCAAACGATCTGAAAGTGCTTTAAGGACATAAAAAAGAATGTTGGGAAGTATCATTATGTTATTTAAAAAAAATGTACGCATGTGCATACTCACACACACACGCACTTAAAAACTATTCCAAAAAAAGAAAGCTGCTGTATCATAATGTGATTTTTTGCCCTGGTTGGATTTCTTTCTAATGGAATAAGTTTGTGTTTAATGTTTTCCTGCTTGGTAAAGAGTCTATATCCTTATCTTCTATCAAGTAAGACTAGAGAAAGCTGAAAGCAGATGGTACAGAGTAACTAGAGTGAGAGATGAAGCAAATACTTCAAAAGAATTGTCAGAAAGCCCTTCTAGTACATCGTGCCAGGACTCACCTCTCTTAACCCACATCCGTACTATAATTAGCTATCACATGGGATCCATGGTTAGTAATGCTTTCACACAACAATCTCAGTATGATTTAGTACAAAATTTGGAAAAGGTACAGTGGACATCTTTATTTTTTGGCATTTTGGGGAGTCCTTGTTTGAAAAATGTTTTGATACATATTTTTAAAAAGCTTTTTAATGTATACACATATAATAGCATAAATATCTAGTCACTTCCTTTCAAGAATGTCTATTATTCACTGCTGTGTACATGTGCTCTGCTTTATATAAAAGAAAGTTCATGCAGTACACACCTCTTAAGATCATTCTTGACAGCAATATTGGGTGAGAAATCAGCCTTTCCCCATAAAAGTTCTCTGTAGATGCTCTTTCAGGAACACTCCTATTTGTGTAAATGAAAAGTATGTTTCTCTAGGGAACCGATTGTACCGTTGACCGCATGAAGAAAACCACAGACTCCTCAAACCCTGCTAGGAATGAGTAGCTAATGACAACATATCCCTTTATGAGCCAGAAGGAATTATATTGCCTACCCAGATCTCTCCAGCAAGCATTGTTCTATTGATTTTGGGAAGCTGACTAAGTTGAATGACACAAATAAATATGCTATTAACATGCAACAGCTTGAAGAGATATAAGTTTAGATCAGGTTTCCAATATCTGCTCAGCTGAGGGACGGATTGGCGCCATACCAACAGTGCAAAGGTGGCATATAATTTACACAGAATAGATCAGTTTACCTCTCCTCTCATCTCATCAAGTGTCTATTTAAAGGTGGGATGAGATGCACAGATTCATTCATTCATTCATTCAAGCAGATCTTGGTGGTTAGATAAATTTATGCAAGGAAGTCCTTGGATGGTTGATGAAGGATTGTTCTTAGAGGTCGAAAGAATGGGACCTTGAAATACAGGTATTTTGCCTTAGTCACATAGAAGGATACTATATAGTAAATATAACTTCAAACAAGTATCTGACCAGTGACAGGATATATTGCTTAAGTTTTATATCCTATTCAGTTTTGAGATATATTGTTCTATTTCTTGCTCTGTAAAAAAATTTAAGAAATTATAATTTCTGAATTAGGAACAAAAAACATATTTTCACAACAGACTTTAATCAAGCACTCCTACTCTCTGATGGCCACCTTTACTGGAGATAACTTGTCCTCCTGGGCTTTGTTGGAGAGACATGATTATGAAAGTATCAATCCTTTTGACAGTAATAACTATATCAAGACACATTGTAGACTGTCACTACTGTGAATTAAGGTAAATTATCAGTAAGAACAGCACAAACAAACTGCAACCATCATTAATAAATTGCTAGCAGTACTGGCATGTTTCTTTAGAGGAATAAATGGACTTTTATATTAGCTTTTAATGAATGTTAACTGCTTCGGAAGTTTAAATAACGACAAACTGACCATTCCTTATTAAAAGGGATTTGAAGAGAAGTGAGATGTAGGAAGATGTTCTTTTAAAAGATATGGCTTTGATCATTTCTAACTCATAAATTAAACAACAGAGTTAGCTGAAAGTACTTACATACTTTTATACTTATTCATAGATTAAACAAAAAATGGAGGAAAGATTGATTATATTTCTTGTAAAAAGCTAAAAGGGTGAATCCTTGTTTTAAGTAAACTGCCCAACCTTATTATTAATTAAGAAATCAGCTGAACCTAAGGTTAATTATAGAACAGCTGCTGCTGCAGACCCATGATCAAGTGTCTGCTCTTGAGTGAGCAGGGGTACTTGCTGTGGGAATCGAGGGTGATAAATGCTTCAATGTTACTAAGATGGATTGTTTGTGGATTTGCCCAGAAAATACTTCAGAAAGTGTTAAGTAACCGTTTTAGTAAGAACCTCTTCCTAGTAACCAAGATTTAATAAAGAGATTGAGCAGCAGATGAAGAGTTGGTATAAGAGGAAGAGCACACGCTCTTCACAACGATTGAAATAGCTGTGAGTACTGTAATGCAGTATATCCAGACAATAGCAGACAATAGCCATTAGAACTAATAGCATGTCCAAAACAACTTCTCTCCAAAACTCAGGAGTACTATGTGGGTGTGTTTTTATTTTTATTTTTATTTTATTTTTTGTATCTTAAGGTTTACCAAGGTGCTGTCCAATAACAGACCACAATTTACTGCAGGAGATTGCCAACAGCTTACAAAGCTGAACAAAAGGAAATAGTCATAGACTTTGCTACCTTACCTTAAAAGGAAAGCAGCAAAAATAGCACTTACAAAATAAATATTGAGCCTGAAGAAACAAAAGTATCATACTATATTGCCTGGTAAGCACTATACCATGTACCAGTACGCTCTAAATTCCTGTAGCTGGAGATCCTATTTAGATTTTCTTTCCTTGAATGTCATTTGGTTTCCCCCTTGGACATAATTTTAATGAGGAAATCAAAAAAGCCCAATGTGGTAAAATTCATAGTAAATTTGTTAAATGGAAATAATTGGTTGAATAACATTTTCTCTCCAGGGAATAAGAGTCTCATGATAACCTTTGCTTTGGCCATTGGAGCAGAGGGGAAACCCAGAGCTGTTAAAAACTGAATGTCACTGGGAATTGTTTTCTTCCTGTAGAATTGAAACTGTTTCAGTTCTGTTTATCACAGAGCCACCCGGGAGCAAGCCAGCAAGAAGAAGCTGCACTTGGCCAGGGCATAGGTATCGGTGTACCTTTCAGATAGAATTGCTCCACAAAACCTAAATTACAGGCTACTACACAACTGGTATCTGAAATTAAATAAGATGAGGATTTCAAAAGGACTGTCAAATGCAATGCAGATGGGTCAGTAATGCTGTTGAATTGGGTGGGAGAAGATTTGCTAGAAATGTTCTAACATGGGACAAAATGTATCCTAAGCTCCTCCTTACGTGCTTATAAAATTCAGGATGTTTTCCTTCTTATCTTTACAGAAATGTGTAAAATTAACCTCTTAGTATTCTGCATATTAAGTAAGAAGCCTTAAAAGGTCAAAACATCTAGTTTAATGCACTGACAATCTATGCATGGAAAAACGCCAACTTCAAATTAACTGATATTAACTCCTATTTTCTGTGTAGCTACTACTTGTTAAAATTAGATCTGGTTTTAAGTTTAGATCTAAGTGTTTCAACTGTATTTAGTGTTTCTCTTGGGAAAGAAGAATAATTTTTATGGTTAGAGACCTACGAGAGGAACCAGAAACGTGATTTCTGTTCCAAACTCTGCACAATAACACAGTGAGTGACAAACCTAAAATTGGAAAACATTGCAAAAAAAATGTTTTTCTTTGTGTTACAGACTCCCTGTAAAAGCTTATTTGTTTGTTCTTGATGGTACCTGCTATATACACTGCTTCATAAGATCGTGTCTGTTACATGATTTGCATCCTGTACAATAGCTTGCTTTCATCAGTACTTAGATTATCGCTGTGTATCTAAATGAGAATTTCTTTTCTCAGCCCTGTTGGCTTAAAGATTTCTTCCTCAAAGGTTCTTCCAGTTCCTGTCTCAAGAACCATATGAACATAACTGTGGTGACAAATAGAAGAGTTTAAAGGCTTTCACAGCTCTGGGACTCAGATCCCAGGCTGCTATGCAGTATCATAGCTGAGGAGTTTCCCCCTTGAATTTAGAGAGGTCAGTATTTCACTCAGGGAGACCCTTGAAATATATACCCAGTGGAAAGTGCTGTTACCTGACATTTCACAATGCATTTTAGCATTTTGCAATGATTGCAATCCAGACTGCTAGAGAAATTTATAGGCTTAGGTTCTTAGTATAGTGAAAGTTGTAGTGCAGTATATTTGTCACTGTATTTATTTCTGTGTGTTTTATTTCCCTCTCGTATGCTTTGTGTATTGTGTCAATTATCTGAGGAAGTATATGATGAGTACAACACACATATATGAAAAAAGAGAGTATTTTAGAAAGTTTGCACTAAAAAAGTGTGAATTTATATGAGATACCTGCTATCATTTTGGACTGTAAAATCAAATATAAGATTGGATAAAAAAGATTTAATCATTTCAATTTTGAAACTGTCACTGCCTCCAAGCACTCTGCTAACTTATCTCTCAGTAATTTACATATCTCTGTCTAACTTTGGCAAAACAAAGCACTTCCTCAAGAAAAACCTGTATGAGATTTACAAATGGAATAGCTCTGAGCAGTTCCAAAATAATGTCTAATTTGCTGTGATTTCAAAGAAGGAATGGATGGGGTAAAAATAACAATTCATAATAAATAGTAATTGTAATTAAAAATAGTAATAATAAGTATTTATTTGCTCTTCAGGGAATGCATGTTCCAATGAGAGCTCATAATTTGCTGAATTTGACAGTACTTGAACACAACATGGTGATTCTGAATACAATAGGGGAAGAATCAGTATTTGAGAATATCCAAAGTCAAGGTCAAACAAAAACTGGATAGCTGAATATGATAGGATTGCGATGAAATTTAGGGTTTAGGGTATTCTGCTTACTTGCTGTCCAGTCCTGGAGGAGCATATATTCCCTAGGGCCATCATTAGTTATTCATAAAGTATAACAGAAACCTAGTTTTACTACCCTATTCAGAAGTACTTCAGTCATGGTAGCACTGAGTCATGGTGTATGGCTCATATTTTAGAACAAAATGGAAAAGCATTTGCCTGCCTATCCTTAAGAATTTGATCTCATAGACAGTTTCTGAAAGCATTTTCCATTCACATGGCAAAAACACTTTGAAAGGATAAACCTTTTAAAATTGGAGTTACTGGCATTTCCTTAAAAATGGGTGCTCATACTACTTTTCATATTTTTATACGAAGTGATTCCAGAAATTTGTATAGGCTTTGGGATATTGCCAAATATCTCAAATTTACTTATTTGATGATAATTGACATTATATGGGATTTTGATTTAGCAGAGTGATACAGCAGTATACTTAAATCACAATACAAGTACAAATTACAGTTAGTAAAGTATAGCAATTGCAAATATACATTTGAACCACAATTCAAATGTTATTCTCACTGCCAGTCTCTATAAAATGTTCACCATCATGACACTGAGTGTCCTCAGCCGCTGAAAAGGAATACTTGGGTTGAAACCAGCTCAAAACTGTTGCTCACTTCAAAGTTCATTTTGTTGATTGTTCAGTTTTTATGCTCTGTTTTGGGCTGAGCCAAATATACATCCCCACTCCCATGCTGATCTGGGTAACTATGGAAGACACCTGCACTCTTTTGATTAACTTTAGGACAAACGTTTATACAACCAGTTGACCCACTCAGCTGATGTAGTCAGTTAATCCATATAAATGATGTAGTCAGTTCATCTATCCAACTGTTATAGCCATTTATCTAAATGAAAGGCCGCCTTCCAGTCCCTGTTGTGTTCCCTGCAATAAGTTCAGCTTCCTTCGCAACACGTGTGGTCAGTCACTCCCTACTTCCCTGAGCTTCATGGGCACATTACCCTTTCCTGACTTCTTCTACTGATTGGTCACATCCTCAGAAAATCAGACATTGAGAATAAAGAGAGACTGTTATGTTCTTGTTTTATGGCTAGAGAGACACACCAAGCAGAGGGGTTATCTGGATTCCCTTTGCTGGGCTGAGGAATGGTTGTGTGTCTTCATATAAACTGTGTATTTGCCAAAATACGTAAGAGTCCTGAGCTTGGAGAGGAGCATATGTCTCTTTACTTCCACATAAGTGTGCCCATTTCGGTAGAGAAACAGGCTGTCTCGAGTTGTCATACTGCTTTGCATTTTCAGCCTTAAAATTTTGATTTTAAAGGTGTGACACACCTTTGAGTGGAATTGGGGATAATTCGGTTACACTCACTGAGCCGATGAAGAAAGCACAAACACGTTGTTCTTTTTGAATTCACAAGCTTCCTACGTTGATAGAAGCATTTGAATCTGTGATTTCCACATCTCTTGAGAAGACTTTAACCCCAGATGATTGTGGTAGGAAATGGGTCCCCTTCGGAGTTACAGATCTCTTTAAGAACAAGTAACATTCCTTATTTTGGGGGATTTATACTTAAAGATCTCATTCAAGTAAGATCTTATTTAAGTTAAATTTTAAATGCCTCTCTGAAGTGTCATGTATTGTTTACCATCTGGTCCACTGATTTAGTAAAAGGAAACAGAGACCAATGTGTTGAATTAATACAGTGGGCAGATAAGAAAGAGGTAAGCATAAAGATGGGATTGGGATTAAAGTGGAACATTAAAAATTAATTTCTTTAGAAGTTTAACTTTATTGTGTTCTTACTTTCAATTTTGGATTCATCTGGATGGAAAACAGAATATTTTGGAATTCCTTATGTAAGTCAATGGAGTATGGACCCCATTCCTCCTCTAAGCTCTTGAAGAGCTATGGATTCTGGAAGGTATAAGTCTGGTAGATCAGCTGCCAAAAAGCCATGCAGGTGAGTTGGCAAATAATCAGATGAATTTTGAGAGCTTAATCAAAAGTGACTTATCTCTGTCAAACTCTCTTAATTTAATGAATAAGTGAAGTCCAATGGCCCCCAGAAGCGGTTGCATGCTACGTCAACAGCACTTCCCATGTACAAGTGCTACTATGACAAGTAGTTGTTGATAACCCTACATAAAAGAGAAAATCAGCTCATTGCATGTGCTCACCAGCAATGTGAAAAAGCATGTTGTTCTGCTGTGTGTGGGATATGGTAACAGAAATTCTCTAAACCCCTGGCCAGAACCAGGCTCTAACCACAGCTTTCACAACTAGGACCGCACACTTTCATTACTTGGTGCGAATGTGACAAGAAAAAAATGAATGTTAAGTCTCTCAGACAGCCAGTACATCTGGCTTTTATCCTTCTCACTGCCTCATTCAGGAAGGAATATGGTTATTTTTAAGTCTAGGATCTGTATGTGGAGCCAAATAAACACAATTCTCCAGCTGGTTCAAAGAGGATAGGAAAAGATTTTGAATGTCCTAAATTGTACAGGCATATTTATCATCTACTAAAACCTCTCCCCAAAAGAATCAAAGGCCTCATTTGTTCTTACAATACTCATTACAGCTCCAGTCACCCAATCAGAGCCTTAAGGCAAATAACATTACATTTCAGATACCAGAATACAAACAGCAAATTGCAAATATTCTTCTTGACCAGGTCATGAATGTTTTTTGATATATAATATATCAACTGAGACTTTCCAAGCAGTTGCAACCTTCAGATAGTTTAGTTCTTGCTGTGGTGGTGTAACTAAATTATGGCCAGAAAGGTGGACTAGAGCTTCCCAAAACTGCTCTTCACGGATTGTGCAGTTCTTCCTGTGACCATGGTTTCTTTTGTTTTCCATCTCTTCTACCCAAGTATTTTTGGTTTATATGTTTTTTTTTAAAATAACAGTTACTATTGAAAACAATGTCTTAAACTGTGTTTGCCATGTGGTTATCCAGAGCTGGGTGGGTACGGATATATGGTTTTGGTGACCACCACCAGGGCTCTTTTGAAGGTGTGGCCTATTTAATTCAGAAAAAAAGTATTGAATCCTTCCTCCCTTAGCTTTCCAGTCTGCTCATATTTACTACTTCTCTCTGACGTGTAGCAATCAAGTCACTCAGAACACCTTGTCCTACAGCTTCCACATATGCTACTTCTCCCTGAATCTGCTGTATATGATTCATTTGCAGCTAACTAAAGATTAGGCAACTCATTTGGAAATATGTTGAAATGCCCTTACAGTTTTCGTTTAGTAAATGCCACTGAGCAGAAAATGAAAAGGACTATCTTCTTTTTTAAAAGGTAAAAGAGTTTCCTTATTTTATGAGTGTTTTGAACTTCTGCAAAATGTGGCTTGATCAGTACTTTGAATGATGGAAACATCATTATCTGAAGTTTTGTCTGATTTGTTTAAATACCTACAGTTTAGAGGGTATAATTACTTAAGTGTGGTATGCTACTGTGTCTCAGTTTTTCTTTCTCATTTCTGCACCATTTTGGTTAGCATTCTGTTTCTCATCTAGTCTCAACAATATTATTAACTTCAGCAGGTATAATAGAGAAACCTTGTAGTAGGCTAAGTAAAGATCTTCTTTAAACATCATTTTACCAAAGTAAGGCCACACAATTATGTTCATATTATTTAAATGGTTGTTACATCTAATATGTTTTACAGTTCTTTCTGGATCTGCCCAGATGGGACTTTCAAATAAAGAACAGATGAAAGCAAACAGCAATATAACAATTGGACGCTCGTAGTAAAAACAAGAGTCTCAAGCTTAGAGTTGTAATTGTATCTCCTTTTGTAGGGAAAATATGTTTCCAATAACTTTGCTGCTACCCACTGTCTGAAACCTCCAAATCAGAGATGGTTTCCTTCCTTTGTTTTTTTAGATTTTTTTTGCTATGAAAGTGTAAATAGAGATGTAATAGAGATAATGTAAATAGAGGCACAGGCATGTAAATGCTTTATCCTCTGTTAATCTGAGATAGGATCTGTGGCAATTTTCCTGTTCAAAGGTGTACAGATTTAGAGTATTTATTGTGAATCCCTTTAGCTTATCATTGCATAATTAACTATATCTGTGTCACACTTATCTGACACTTCTTATTAAAATTTGTTCTTTATATTCAATCTTTCTAAAATATCTCTATTCTCTTCTTTACTTCCTGCTCCTGGTTGACATATTGACGATGTATTTGTTGAATTGTTCTTCTCATGTAAAACACAAAACTAGGACTTTTCTTTTTATGTCGCATATTTTTCTTATGTTTTTCATCAGTGGTCCCAGTTATTTAAGTGAAAACATGTGAGAGCTCTTTGGGAAAGGAGAGAAAGAAACAGTGAGGCTTTGTGACTGTAGGCAAACAGCTAAGGAAATATTTTTTTCTCTATTTGAATATATTAATAATTTTTAAGAGTCTGAGGATCAGATCTTCAGCCCAAGTTAAACCCTTTTCTGCTACTTTAGCTGTGCACAGGGTAGACAAAGTCAAGCCGAAAGACCAAGTGGAATTTTTTTCTGCTCAGCCAAATCCCCATTCCATCTGGTGTTATGCCAGAGCTCCCACCCTCTATCATCTTCTGCTCCTCCTTTCAGCATCCTTTTAAAGAACACATTGCACACGGGCCAAGAGCTGAGAGGAGCTAGAGGGAGAGAGAACAAGATGCAGGCTGAACCCGGGAGCCCAGGGTTTAGAATAACTAGTGTAAGAAAGTTGTACTGTGAAACTGTTTTGGCCCCAGGCCAGGATACATACACTTCTTTTTATCCTCTTCCCATTGTCCACCCTCTACTCCCTGCTTTATTCTGAGTACGAGCTTTGAAGTGTTGTGCTCTGGACTCCAAAAGCTCTGTAACAGAAGGGAAATTCTTGCCTTACTGAGAATAAGTTGCTTTGCCCATGCACAGGTTTTTCATGTAATCTATACGTGAGGATTCTTCACACAAAGATCCATAGTCCCGTGCCATGTTCTTAACACATGACACTGTTACAAGAGAAAGGCATTCACAAATAACATGTATGAAAGCACCAAAAAAAAAAAGAAAAAAAAAAGAAATGTGTGAAAAGATAAGCTTCTGGGGTTGCTTTTGAGCCTGTGAATGCTATATGGTTAGCCCACGAGGGTTTCATAGTCGGGAGTTTGTCTTGTGTGGTTTTGAATGGTGAATAAGACAGCTATAGAAATTTTGAGTTCTGTAGAGACTATGGTCTCCACAGAAGATGCAACTGTTTTAGTTAATGTAATTACTCTTATGTGACAAAGAAAAGTAACCAGTACGTTAAAAAATCTTTTAAAAGAGAGAGTTTAATTGAAAGAGACCACTATTTAAAAGTATAATACTTTAGCATTATCAAATCATGTGAATCCCATGGATAGCCGAAAGCTCTCTGCAGGAAAATCCCAAATTCTAAGGAAGAGATAACTAGATTCTTCTCCAGATCTCTGACAGGAAGGAGGAGAATACTTGTGTGGCACTCAATTATTCAGTAAAATCTGTTTGATGCTGCTCAGAGGTTTGGAATGTGAAAGGAAGTGTTGCAGGGAGAGACTAGTTATCACAATCTGCATGAAACTCTCAGAAAGGCATAATGCACTTCATCATTTGGATCACTCTGACACATATATGGTGTTTATTTATATATGTACATCTATCATACCAGATCTTTTCCAAATCTTTGTACTTTGCTGTGGATACAGTTTTTACACAGATCCTTCTTGCAAGTTCATTGCCCTCTCACAAAGCACAAATATCTTTCTCTTTTAAATATGGATCTGTCTTTTACAGCTGTATTCACTAGAAAGATCTAAATGCCTGGGCTATGTCAAATAAGAAGCTATCCTCCATAAATGAAATAGTATCGTTCTCTCCAGCTGCCTTCCTCAAGCACGTTGTAGGGCCAGTAGTAACCCATAAAAAGTTTGCAGTCTTTTCCTGCTTGTATATCACATCTGAGGTACTGTAACAAAAAACAATAGTCAGAGCAATATTTTCTTGTTAGTGATGAGGGATGGAATTGCAGCCCTAAGTCACTGGCAAGATTCCCATTTGTTTTTTGATAGGTCCGTAACTAACTAAAGAGGACTACAATCTGGGAAACTTTGAAAATAAAATCTGATCCTCATTATTCTCCTGTCTATGCAGTTTTTTCCACTCAGGAGCCTAAACAGTGATGAAGAGAATATTTGTAAAGCCAGCTGGCTCTGTCTATAAGCCCACTTGTGCTGCAAAGTTTGTCTGTGTGTCTCAAAGGGATGCCAGTCTTTTCACTTTTAAACAGTTTTCTTCTTCATGGATTTAAGCATGTTTACATTTTCTTGTCCAACTGCTGAATCTGTACCCTTGCTGGTTTTCTCATCTCTGGCCCATGGATGCTGTTCATATTTATAACTTGTGGACAGTAACCTTGTCAAACCTCATGCTCTGGACATTCCTTGGCAGAACGTTTCTGACAGGTGATTTTTCCATTAAGGGATTTTTTCATTTGGCTCCACTCCTAAACTCTCCGCACAGTCTGTCTGGCAGGCTGGGTGTGCACTTCAGACAGACTCTGCCAAAAACTCAAGATTTGTGTGCAGTTCTCAGGCAGATATTCAGAAACCATAATATTTTCTAATTTAAGCTCACAGATAACATGTGGCCAAGTTCACACATTGCTTTATTGAGATTGAATGGAGGTGTTGAGTGAAATTTAATGGGAATGTAAGTGTGAAAGATTAGAGGGTAACTAAGTTTTGCTGTGAACTTGTGCCCTTACATTATGGAGAGGCTCAAAAGTGGGATTTTCTTCATTTCCAAAATTTCCACTTAGTTTCTCTCAAAAAAGGCCAAGATGTGACAAAATCAAAGAATCTGAGTTCTGGTAGTGCCTGAATTTGTGACTCATCCAAAAGTTTTTCAGATTTTGTGATTCCCTCAGGCCACAAGGTTTTACGGTTTATTTTATCTAGCCAAATGTACTGTTGAAATCAGTTTTGTCTCAGTATAAGAAATTAATCCTCTGAAAGACATCTTTGCAAAATGCAATGTTCTGTATGTTTTTACTATTCCACAGAAATAAACTGAGCTGTAAATAGAATTCTTATTCCACTGTGGGACAAAATCGACACTTTTCAGTAAGGGAGGAAGACCGGAGAACTGCTCTAGAACAATGGTTTGTGCACTCAGCTATAGGGGAGAGAAATAATTTCTTCTAACAAGGCTTAGGCATCCAGTTCTTACGTTTAACAGTCATATTCTAATCACTGGGCTAGTAACTACTCGGATGCTGGTCTAAGGGTAAGAAATGGTCACCTGTTTACTTTCTCTCTGAAATTGTTTTCTGGATTAGAGAAATCTTTTAGTGAAACTGATAGGTAAGGGGAGGGGAGGAGAAGGGAGAGAGGGAGGGAGAGAAAAAGAGAGAAAGAGAAATAGAGAGAAAAAGGAAAAGAAAGAAGAAAGAAAGAAAAGAAAGGGAGGGAGGAAGGAGAAGAAAGGGAGGGAGGGAGGAAGTGAAGTAGGAGGAAGGAAGGAGGGAGGAAGGAAGAAGGGAGGACACTAATATATAAGCACTTTCTGAGAGAAAAAAAATGTTCTCTTGCAAAATTCCTGACCACATAACCAGCCTCAGAAGTCAATAGTAATTATAAAATACTGGCAAGAATGTGATACATTTAGAATAATTTGTAAGATAGGCAAAATGGGTGGAAAATAATATGAAGACAAATGCATGTGCAGTATGTAGTCTTAGATGAACACAGTTCAGCTTCATTAATCTTTCTCAAAATGGATATATATCTATTCTACAATAATTTATGAACACAATATATAATCCAGTTATTGAGATATTTATCAAATGAATATATTGGTTAAATTTAATAAAAGGAAACAGAATCTGAAGACGAACCATTACTTTATGAATATTTTTGGACTGGAATGAGATGAAGACTGAATTATTATCATGAAGACTTTATCCCTTACCTTCAGCCTCCTAAAAAGCTTCTGCTTCCGTTCAGAACTGAGCAGCAGAGAATCAGAGAAGCTAAAGAGCTATAGCGCTTGAAAAGAGGTTAGTTCACAGTCCTCTGAGCAGATGGATAAAGATGATTTTTGTGGTATCTGAAACTGCCAGACCTGCCTGGTCTACGACTAAGGAATGGTAAATTAAAGCTATGTTAGACATGCAGAGTATTTCCATTTTCAATAACTTTAACTAAATTGTGTGTGTTTTTTTTTTAGCTGAAGTGAAACAATAGTTTGTTTTAAGAAAGTTGTCTTGAGAGTTATTCACCTCTGGTCGCAGGCTATTCGAGGGAAGAACTGTTAGCGCCAAATCCAATTGCTTTTGTTGATATGCAATAATGATTATATAGAGTACTGTGGCCCAGAGCCCATTCTAAAAGTGGGAAAATCAAGTCATTGCTCCCCAGGACAGGTTAAAGCATTTTGGAGTGGGTCCAGAGGAGGGACAATGAAGCGATTAACCTTGTAATACTGGGAGAAATGTTACCTCATCTTTGGATAAAAAGTACTGCCAGATAAAGCAATTTATATCAAACAACCCTGCTCCACTGAAAATTTGAAGCAAACCTCAGTTAAAGCGTCAAAATACTCCTGTTGTTAGAATTTCCAGTCTGAGGAAGCTAGAAGTAGGGAAAAAAGTTAACAATTTTTTCCAATCTGCCTATGTAGAGTCAAAAAGCTCAGTCCACCTCCACGTTTTCGATCAAATGGAAGCCCTACTACAACCATTCCAAACCTCGTTCAAACCGCTGAAACCATTTTAGGCTTCTTCTGCAAGTTAATTCAAGTGAAACATAATGTGTGTCCTACTTAGGAACAGATAATTGCACCTTAGCACCTCTGATACCTACTGCTAATTGTCACAGCATTGTTATCTGTTTTATACTGCTTTAGGTAAACTTTTTCTGCCTTTACTGTACTGCTACTTCATAAACAATATAACTCTTATTTCTATGATAGCAGTCTGGATTCTAATTTTATTTCATCCAAGTGCAACTAAGTCACAGTTTAGTTATACTTACACTAGAGGCGGAATGTGACATAACATACCAACACCCCTCCCCAAATATTATTTATTTTTAGTAAACTACTACTTCAGTTCATAAGCTAATTGTTACTGTAACGGTAGATGTACTGTAGGAATTCTCTGCCAAAGTTCATTTAATTTGCATGTTAATAGAGTAAATCTTGCATCCATTTAATAGTGCTGACTCAGGAGTTTGACAGACAAAATAAAAATATGGGTGTGTTTGTGGATACACAGACCTGCCCTCTGAAATCCTTTGTGGCATATTAAAGCAAATGAGAATCCTCTCTTTGGCACCATTATCCAAATGCCTCCCCCACTTCCTTTCTGTCTGAGGTAAAGGCTGTGCAGATGGTTTGGTGTAATTCGCTCAACAAAATGATTCAGAGACAAGACGATAAAGCCCTTTTTACTTGAACCTTCATCCCTTTGTTTTTGCTGTATGCTGCAGGAATTTAGTACGTGGGATAGTTTATTTCTTAGAATTTTAACAGCTTAGGCTAAAACATGCCATATTTTTCCAGCGAGTGTATGGCTTTACTTTTTTTGAAAAGTCTTTGAGAATACTCTGTAACATATCTATAGTATCTACGTTCTGAAAGAAGGAGTTACAATCCCAGCTTTAAAACGTATCGCCTTTAAAACGTATCGATAGTGTTGCCTTTGTAAACTTTTATGTGCATCATAGGTAGGTCTGCATCCAAGACACACGTCTAATGAAAGCATAAATAAAGGTAAAGAGTTGCCACCTGTAGCAGGAGACAAGCTTGAATCTTTTGTGAGATGTAATTTCTAAAGAGCCATAATTGGAGATGAAAATCAGTTTGTCACAAAGTCTTTCTTTTCACTCTCTCTTTCTTTAAGTGCTATCCTTTTATCTACCTTGGCAGAATTTAACCAGCTGTTTTCTTGTGTATCTTTAGGAAAATGACCATATTTTCAAATGATAACCAAACAAAACAATTTTCTGACGGCATTTTTATAGGCTTACAAAACAACCTCACAAAATCTTTGATGGTGTGCTTTTAAAGTACACCTAAGTTCTGGTATTATTAGCTTATAATTCAGCAGTGACACACAAGTATTTCTCAGGGGAACTGAGACTGAACAGTAGAGGATTTTTTTTCCAGACCTTTGCGTTTGAAATAGGATTCTTGCATTTTACAGCAAGCTTTGAGATTCACCCTGAGCAAAAGAGCAACTTTCATAACGAGTGTCTTGTCTTACCAGAACCAGATTCGGACACATTTACTAACTTTGAAGTGTCTTACTTTGCAAGTAGTGCCATTAAAAGTGATGAGAGAGAGAACCTCAAAAAGAGAATAAAAAACTTACTGTAGTTTTTATGAAAGGAAGCTGAGCGTTGAGATAAACACAAAACAGCTGGTTTAGAATCTACCAGCAATCTGATATTTAATATGTTATGCAGCTCATCACTTAAAAGTTTATTTAGTTTATATAGCTTATTTAGCTACTTCTGTATACTCCCTGTCCCCACCACAGTGTCTGTTTGCCTGATGATTTTTAGTGTTCGTTTGCTGGTGTATAGATGGAGAACTGAGGCACAGAGAAGGTGGCCTGATCAAAATTACAGAAGAACAGTAATTAGTACAGTGATGGAGTGCAAGTAATTTTGCCTAACATCAGGGGATTGATTTGTTGTTTTTTTCCCTCTTGTAGGCATCCACTGCTGTTTGAGAGGATCTAGGGTATCACAACTAACCTCCATTTGCCACCTGAGAGCTGTACTAACCTACATTTGCCACCTGAGAGGTACACAGCTCTCCTGCATAGGTCTTGTAACTGTTCTCTCTAGAAATTAGAAGATGTCCTGGATATTTTAGATAATCTTAAATGGCACTAGACCTCTACCTATACACAACTGAATCAAGTACTAGGTGTCTAACTCTGATCACAGGGTCAAAACTCTCACAATGAATAAATGTCTAATCAGTGGAATTTAGGGTGCAGTTCATCTTCCCAGATGTGTAAGTCCACAAATCTATCTAAGGATAAGGTAAGTGACACTGAGGTCACTGACTTAGCCAGCACTGACTAAAAGGCAAGCTTAGACCCCAATGTAAACACAGATGAGATGAATGCTCTCCCTGAAATCCCTGACTGAGAATCTTCAGTTGGTTTACCCTTCGTTGTTTATTCTCTCTATATTTTTCAGTGATCTTGATTAAAAAAAAAAAAAAATACAGACCGCTGAAGCGGGTAAAATTGGCTGTTTTTAACTTTGATATCTTTAATTCAAAGGCCTTTGTCTTTTTAATGAGACATAAAGACCAAGACTGACTACTGCAGACAGACAGGCTATCACTGACTCCTGTGCTGGATGCAATGCTTAATGAGGAAAGCTGTCCCTCCATGACTGGTCTTTTTTTTGGTTTATATTTTCACTAATAAATGTGTGGCCAAATTTTAGTCAGGGACAGCGCAGACCATAGAGTAGCTGCATTTTCACCATTCCTAGCTCCAAGCTAAGAAGGGGAAAAATGATACCATATCAATGTTACAGAATTGGAGCTACAAAGAGAAAGAGTGAGGAACAGAAAGGTGTTTAAAGTGGTACTTGTATCTGTAGCAGGTAATCAAGGAAAAGCAGCTGGTGCTTCTATTAGAAAGAGAATAGAGAGAGCGAAGGGCCAAGTCACCAAGCCACATAAGGCACATTTCCCTTTTGCTCCCATATTCCCTTCACTGACTAATGTTTGCCTGACCCAAATGACCTGCTGACGCAATCAGCATCAGTACCTAATGGTTCAGAGTGCTCCAAAACTGAGTTCTTTCTTTCAGATAAATGTTTGTCCTGGGATCTTTACCCGTATGATCGTGCAAGGTCTTCATGTTGTTTTTGCTGTTGTGAAAAATTGCCTCAGAAGTAGGCCTGCTAGGGAAGACAGCAGACATCTTATCATGGAAAGTATGCAGATAGAGTAATCAGCCTCAGCCAATATAATGTCAGATTATGAGCCTGATCCAGCGTCTTGGCTGCCACATGTGATTCAGTGCTTCTGGGCTTTGTCAGCCAAAAATAAATCACAGGTCAGAAAAACCTGATGCTATTTCTCAGACACGGCAAGGATATATGCACAGAAGTGGCTTCAGATCTGATTTATTGAGATCTCTTTTTGTCTCCAGAGAATGACTGGAACACATGTATTTTTTTTTTCCTCCAAAATACTCATTTATGGAAGAACATGTTTCAGCCCCTAAATGACTATTCTATGCTTGTCAGTTTTAGATTGCAGCACCAGTTACTTTAATGATTTCTGAGGTGATGCTGATGCCTCTGAGGCTGCCTGGCAGAATTGCTAGCATAAAACTAATGAGTATCCCAGTATGACCCTGCACTGTTAGAAGATGAAGGGGAGGGGGGAAATAAATTAGAGACCGGGGTCTGTAGAAAGAATATCTGTAAAGGCACTTAATGGAGTCTAAAATAGAAAATTAATTACCTTATAATGATTACGGTTTGTGAGAATATTTGATTTAATTCCATTTATAAATATTTTCCACTCAATGATAAATGAACTCTGGGATAGGTAGTAAGCAAAATCTGAGTCTGATACAACTTCAGAAGTACATAGAGTAGAGAGGTATTAGAACAAAGCAGCTTTTATCTACTGTTTTCATTCTACTTCTAACAGGCTTTGCATAATCTTTGGGTATGAAATAATGTGGCATCACTGTAAAGTAGATGTTGGAACATACACCTGAAAGCGCTTGATATAATCACAGTAAAAAATGGTAAATTAAACAGCATTAGTCTGAAGCAGCCTGTTATTAAACTATTAGAAGCTATAGCCATTACAGTTTATTGTTTATAATTCCCCAGCCCCTAAAGCCTTATTTAGTGTTTCATATTTTTCCAGGTCAGTTATATGTTGAATTTTTATTTCTTAATACAGTCATTAACCTATAGCTCTTCTTGTGAGGAAAACTTGCATATTTTAAAGCTATAGCAATGTTTTGCTTATAAGTAGCTATCAAGCAAACAAAATGGAGGCATTAAAGCTCTAGTCTGCTGCGGCTCTTGAGTGCACAGGTTAATGAGAAATTATTTTTCAAATTTGTTTTACACATTTATGAAATTCAGTATAGTATTTTACACAGACAGTCAAATTGCATGGTCATACAGGTTCCTTCTGGCAATAAAATCTATACATTTGCGAAATAACTTTAAAGAAAGATAACATTGTTCCAAATATGGAAATAAAACCATAATAATACAAATATTATAAATTCAGATCTTCTAGGTAGCACTTCCGGAGCTTGGCACTTCTCTTTCAGATCAGCAGCTATTGATTTTGTGTAATTTTCCTTCAGAACTACATATTCTCAGACTCTCCCATAAAGTTTTAAATAAGGCAGCAATTCCATAGTATTTTATACTTGTATTTGACTTCTGCAAAAAGCAAAAAGAGAGAAAGTGAGAAAGGGTGTGGTAAACTGATATATTGTAAAAATATATATTCAATATTAATATAATACATTTTTGAAAAATCATCTGCTTAAAAAATATACTGGAAACTCAGCCATCACAGCACTAAGCAAATGAGTCAAACCTATGACGTGAAATGTGCATAAATAGAATAAAACTTAGCAGATATATAAGTAATATGTGAGTTTCACTTCACAAGAAAAAAAGAGGTAATCATTTTCCTTTTATATTGGAGTGAAAACAGGAAAAAGATAATATTTTCTATGAAATAAAATTGTGAAAAATTATAACTTTTTCATTTTAACATTTTAATTTATCTTATTTCATTAGCTTCATAATCAGTATGTTAGAAAAAGCATTCACTGGATGAGTTAAAATTAAAGTACATTTCATTCAAAAATATCAACATGTTATTTTAAAACCCTTTATCATGTTTTTCTTCTAAAAAAAACCTGTTGAATTAAATTTCTCCTTTTCCATTTTGAAGAAAAGATAATTCCAATCGAAATAGTTGTATCAAAAGTTCTGCAACTGAGTCTATAAATTTCTTTAATATGAGTGAAATACAAACATAAATAAATTTCATGAATATTGAAAAATTAGGCTGTGGAAGTAGTCTGAATTCCATGAAGTTCTGAAGATCTATCCCTATTTCATCAGCTAATGATTGGTTCACTCATTCAGGTATTTTATATTAAGATTATATATTTTCACTACAGCAACATAATTTTGAAGGTAAGAATACTTTTAAAAGACTTTATGGCGTATGGAGTTTTTTGATAGCATGCTTTTTCAATAAAAAATAAAATGCTTGTAGGCTTCTCCTGATAATGTTCACTCCTTTTGGGACTCCTGCATTTGAGTGGAGACAAAATTAACTCAAGACTGATAATCTTTTAAGATGAATCTAAATTGAACATTTTAAGATATTTAAAAATGTTTATTGCATCATGCCTTTCTAGTGTGCGTATCAGTGTTTCTTCATTCAAGCACTTCAGTAGAGGCAGTTGCATCCCGTCTTGCTTTTGTGAAAGATACCTATAATAGATTCATGTCTGGGTAGCACTTCATAAATCAATAGAGGCTACTATAAAAAATATGGAAAAAGGTAGCTATTTAAATGACACAGTGGCAAGGTAAGCAGTAGAAAAGGAATGTGAATGGTTCTTAGTGGAAAATGGATATGAAGAAGAAGAAAATTTGAAGGTTCTCAGGTAAAATTTGGCCTTAAAAAATAAGATCCTGACTCACAGATTGTAGGTTTTACCTTTGACTTCAGGGCATGAAAGCTTTTGAAAGACTGTTGAACAATCCAAGAGTTTTGGAAGAGAAGATTCTAGTAGAAAAAGCTACCAGATCCATAGGCTATGCATATGGATATTTAATCCTATATTGAAAGAAATAAAGGAAGAATCACTAAAGTTAGCTTTACCTTACTTATGTTTAGTGGTATGAAAGTTCAATAGCTGATACCAGGTAGTTAGTCATTTCACTTTCAGTGTAATCAACAGAGGCAACAAGCATTTCCAAATAACAGGTCATCCCTGTATTTGTATAGGTGAATTGAAAGTACCTCTAAAAGTACCTTTTGAAAGTACTTCACTAAGGACAGAGAGTTTAGATAACTAGGTTAGACTAAATGCTTGACTTCCAAACATTTAAGTCTATGTGAGTTAATATCACTCTAGTTTTTCAGCTTTTTTAATAGTATTTAGCTTTTTAAAAGTGCAAGACCTTAATTTTTTTCTCAGTTTTGTTTCTGGTACCAGAAATTCCTATAAATTGTATTAAATTCTCCTATGTCTATCAGCAACTCAGGAATTAATTTCCAATACGCATACATTTAGCTACCACTGATGATTTTCTTTTGATTTTTCATACTCTGCCTGCTGATAGCTTGACCCTGCAGTCCTTATCCACTCCTGTCACAGTTCAGTGCAGACATCTATAAGATTAGGTGGAGGAAATGGAGTCTTAGCAGAATAAAGGAAGAGAGCTCAAAGAACACTCCTGCATAAAAAAGTGATTGGAAAAGTAAAGCTAGTAATGCTCTGAATGAATAAAGGGGGTTTACCTAGAATTTCAGTTGCTTAATCTCTTTCTTATATAATGATAAATTACTGTTTATGCTTTAAGTTGACAGCAGAGAGTGTGTCAGATAGGGCAAACATGTAAAAAGTTTCATGCAACAGAAAAAGTTTGCTGTTGTTCAAATAGCTGGTTCCTTGGAAATACAGTCCCTACAGAAAGGCACTTACAAATCCTTTACAATATATGTAATATCTTTGAAGAGCCCTTATATGAAAGTTCTTTGTAATTTGTTAAATGTAATAGTATTCTGTAAGCTTTCTTTAACACCATGTAGACTTGAAGTTTAAATTTTTTTTGATCCATGCTGTTAAATTCACATAGATAGAATTCTTTAGTGATTGTCACAAGATAGCTACCAAATCCTCTCCAAAGAAGTCAGAATGATAGAATTGCACTGTGATATCTAACCTTAGTTTATTAATTTTCAGATCTGTTTATTAAGAATCATTGCCAAATCACTGTCAAATCAGTCTATTAAAAACTAAGATTAATACCTTTTTTACAAAAAAAGTTAAATAACATCTTATACATGGATATTACAACATAGAACTATTACTGAATTAGATAGCATCGTTGACTTAAACAGCATTTACAGAGTGCTGGCAAGTTTAGATATTAAATAACATCAAGAATCACGTCTGCGCCAGACAAGTTATGAAAATATTATTAATGAATTGAACAAGAGAGTTCCCGGGAACACTTTACACTGTGTAAGTCATTCTGAATCAATAGATTTATATCAATTTTTAAGTGGTGAATTAGCTGCATATACTGAATGGACTTATGTATGATCGGATATTATGGTTCTTTGTCATCTTCACCTCCCATTGGTGGTGAGATTGTGAAATATCAGTGAAATATTGCTTTTTGTAACTAGACCCCTCAAACTGAGTACTCACAGATAACCCCAGAGAAGGGGGTTTACTTTCTTCTCTTTAAGGAGAGGTTAACCGCTTCTCTTTGGCATTGCTCAAACCTTAATAGTTTATGTTTTAAAATATTATTTTCTGCGGGAAACTGCTCTGGTTTATTTAATGTACACAAAAAATGCCCTGAATGCTTTATGTGTGTGAGTTATATATGTATGTATATATTTTTATATATACACACTCAGGAGACAATGTTTCTGCTGCTGGGAGATCATAGTTTGAGTTGTTGGTGTCTTTTCACATTTATGTAAATAGTTGCCTGGAACATAGGGGAAGAATACCCACAGGAGCAAAAATTTGCAGAATCTCACTCTAAAAATGGGTTATAGTTTCACATCTCCGGCCTAATTAGGCCAAAAGAAAATATTTCTGTAGCAGGAACGAGTCCCAGTCTATCAAGGAATGTAAACATATGAGTAGTTTTAGGCATGTGGAAATCTCATCAGTTTTCATGAGAAAATATACGACTTTAAATTTCTCTTTCAGTTACAATCTTTCTGAACTAGCGTTTATGCAAGTGCAAGCCTCGCTATCCTTGATTAAAGATAAATTCATATGCTCTTATTAACAGCTAGTTGGACATCAATACATCTAAAGTAAGATCTGTATTAGTATGGAAAACATTGTCATGGGAAATATTGATTCCATTCTATTCCAGTTGCATAGTATCCTAATTTCTTGGTTATTCCACTAAGCCATTGGGACCTAGCTAGTAATTCATATCTTAAACAATTTATTTTAAAATTTTATTTTAAATGGTAATCTGATATACACAGAGGTAACTTTTCTGACTTCCATGAAATATATGTTTCCATACTGGTATCTTTCAACACAGAACAGATACAGTTAAGCAACCTGCAGCTATTTGCATCAAAAGCATTATCAGCACTTGAGTTTCACCCTAAAGCCTACTAGACTTGCTGAAAATGCACACAACTCACACTGTACGGACTCAGGTCAGCCCCCACCTCTCAATTTCCTACCGATCAAAAGTGAAGAAACTTTTCTGCCTTAATTCTGCAATATATCTGAAGATAGCTATAAGTTGGAAAATCTTACACATTCACTAAACCAAAGTAATAGTCTTACAGAATCTGTAAGACTAAATAAAACCAGACTGAAGTGTTAGCACTTTCAGCCCTTAAGTGGAAATACAGTGTTTGTTTTAGATGCCTGAATTAATTAGATAAGTATGAGTACTGCAACTGAGAGATGCATTCTTTTATAGTCCTTGTCTAGGTTGGAGTCAAGAGTTATATGCTGTGTTTACAATATAGTGCTTCATAAAGATTTGGAAGACTAAGAAATTAGCTACTAAACCACCAGCTCAGCTACCAGTCCTGAAAGTCTTTGATTACATACTTTGCCCGATCCTGTTTGCATCATCCTTAGAATTTCGTGGAGGTAGAAGGGAATTGTTCACAAAAAATCACTAAATTGTGCTCAACTGTGAAGAAGCAGGAGTGGGGAAAGGCTCCCGTAAGCTCATCATTCCATCACCCATTATGCTCCTCATATTTAGAAGAGGATGATTACATAACCTGTAAAGTATGGCAAGTATGACTTTGATTCCAGCTGTACAGAATAGATGCTGCTTTAGAGCATGCACCTAGAAATGCCTAGAGCATTCTGTTTGATCTCATAATTAAAGATGAATCTGAACAGGAAAAAAGCATAGATAAAAGAATTATTATTTCCAAAGACACTTGCGAAACTTCCAGTGACTTTCAGAGTCATGATTTCAGTCATGATGGTCAGCTCATGCAAACACATGTGAAAAAATACTGATATGTACACACAAAACTCCATGACTCCCTCTAACCTAGACTAGCTCTAGACGACTATCATCTACTTTGCTGTATGTTATTTTTTAGTTTTCTCTAATCTAACCCAAAATCTAGAGAACAAGAATTAAGGAAAGAGGGGGAAAGAGGAGCAAGTCTAATGCCAGTGGTAAGTGCTGTCATGAGAACTTGCCATGACAACACTACTGGGGTTTGTATGTACAAGGCCATGAGAGCAGAAGTATGAGAAAAATGACATGAGAAGAGTAAGGAGAAATTACAGCCACAGAGGCTCTGGGAAAACACTACCTCAATGGCCTAGAGGTGAGGTTACAGTGCTGCAAATAGCAGGCTATTAGCATTACTAAGGCTGAGGCACTAAGGTAGCTAGAGTGCTGTGAAACAACTTCCATGTGTAAAGTAACAACAAATGCTTTGCTCCTCTGTTACTGCAACCTCAGAGCAATCATTTTATCAGGGACAATTAGGAGTCAGAGTTGTTCAGGCAATTGGCTCCCTTTCAGACAAATCTCCCAAACCCCAGAAACATACAGGAGGTCTGTAGCTTTTCCATTCGGATCAAAAGACTCATGGAACGTCAACAAATTACCTGAGAGCCGACAAAGAACATATGTTCCTCTCTACCAAGGGAATTTGCTTTTTCAGTGAAATTCCAGATAAATCAATTCTTGTACTCTCAGTGGAGAGAAATGCTCGTATTGGTAGAATCATAACAAATTAACCATGGAGTAAATGTGTACTACATTGCAATGAAATATCTTTGGATTTCTTGACCAGCACTGGGAAAAAAAGAACAGCAAGTGTAATTTAATGACGTCAGACAAGAGCTGCTTACATCTGTCTTGTAACTAGTCTCGGGTCAAAAATCTCCTTTTACTCACACTGCATGTAAGACCTCAAGATTCACTTGCATCGCAAAAAGCATCACCTTTTTCTAAGTCCCAGCCCACTAAGCCTAAACAACACTGTCTGGAGCTAGGCAGTTCCCTGATTGCCTTCCAAACCACTTGAGCATCCTGAGGAGGGACTAAGTTCTGATGACCAACTATAGATCAGTTTTATTTCTTCTCCTCCATACTCCTATTTTCCGTTCCCATGCACACATACCTGTGTGTATGTATCCTGTAGTGGTATTACAGTGCAGAATAACCACTTCCCTTTGGCATTGCTGAAGCCGTAAAGCGGAAGAAGTATTTCTCCCTGGCCTACTTTATGTCAAATAAGCAACTGAAATGAAAATCATTATAATTTCAGGGTTATTTCCACATTTAAATGTTGAAGAGTCTTATATGCAAAGGAAAGCCTGACAAGTAAATATTTGGGGTAACTTTTTTGTATGGATTATTGTTCTATCTGTACAGCGAGGTAGTCGTAAAGCAAGTGAGTGCTTTTCAATGGTTACAATATAACTCTAGGCTTAAAACCAAAGTTCCACGCATAAAAAAGAGACAACAGCACACACTATCTTGCAATCCGGACAGAAGAAACATTACAGCCCATGAAGAATCCCGGCTTATTCTCGTTTCCATTGTCTTTCATTTCTCTGACTTCTTTTTCAAGAACAAGGCCTGCCGCTCACCTATTCTTCACTCTTTGGGGTAGATGCCAACAGGGAAGGTAAATATGTCTCCTCTAAGAAATCATGATTGCAATTTTTTTTTCTAACATGATATGAAAGTTGAGCTTGGGTAGAAATTCATCTCTCTGCAAAAGCAGAGCATAAATATCAGTTTTATTATAAATAATTTAATTTGACATACTGTAAATGCATTTTTGTCCGCTGATTATTTACAGAAAATAATCATCCTCCTTTCTTAGCTTACAAATAATGAAAATATTTTCCCCTAGTCCTTTGGAACGTCCTTTGGACACTGTAAAACCAGATCTCGCATATCCTCTCCAGTCCTGAAATGTCATGTTCTGTGCTGTAATAACTAACAGAGGCAAATGGCTAGACTTTTTCTTCAGGTGGCAACGTTTGTAAAACATATTCCACCAGTGTGACAGGGACACAAGAAAAACATGAGGTGCTTAGACTGAGTCAGGTAGACTGTGAACAATTCATCTGAAATTGGTTGTCACAGAAGTCTGTACTCTCGTTCCTCATGTACTCATCAGAGGCATGAGAGTCTCGGCAAAAGAAATAATCAACAAGGATGATTAAAAGATCCAATTCTTTTTCTCATTTCAAGCTTTGGCACAATAAGAGTTGCTAATGGGTAGAAGTAATGCTTTGAGTAATCATGTGTCTTTCACTGAGTGTCATAGCAGTCAGATCCCAAGATCTTTGAGATGTTATATCTAGAATTTTAAGTTGAAATCAAACTGCTGTCTAGAAAATGGATAAAAAAATCTCAAATGTAGTTACGCCTTCTACTGTTGCTGAAGTAATATGTATATATTTTTTAAATGATAGGAGAATAGAAAGTTTCAGACAAACATATTAGTCACTGAGTATCTCCGAGTATTACTGGGTTTTCAGTTCCACTTGAGATGTCCTCGGTGTCTGAAACTTACAGAGAATATAGAATAGGATTGCCTCATAAGAAGCAAAAGCAAAAATATGGAAAAAATCGTTATTACTACAGATACTGTTGTCATATTAAGCACTTTCATGAAAATCTCCATCCTGGTTTTCTCTCTCTGCCCTATAGCCCCATGAAAAAGCAAAACAATTTAAGAATACATTTTTTGCTTGACAGGCTCCACAAAAAAAAGCGCAGAACAACAAAGAAAAGGTCCTTTTCCTATGCTAAGCATGAAAAGACAGAGAAATATTTTTAAAAAGTATGCAAAAATTCATGCTTGCTTTCACCGAAAGAGAAGATTCCCACATGACTTGTTTTCGTGTTAGAAGCCTCTGTTATTCTTACAATCTGACAACTTGCACCACTGTGCATCAAGTCAATCTTTCTTAATGTAAAGCCAAACAATCAGAAACAGGAAAAAATGTCATGTAGCAACTAACAAAAAAATCAGATAGCAACTGAAGATTAATTTTTCCTAAGAGTTTCTTAAAATGAGAATAAGAAGAATGAGAAGAAGAAAAGAGTGAGAAGAATTAAACTTTTTATCATTCTTACAGAGATCAGAAATGTTAATAAAAAAGTAAATAAAATCAATACATTTAATTTTTTTATTGATTTGTAAAATGCACATATACTTTTCACTACTTAATGCTTAATAATTAGGGAATAGGGAAAGGAAAAGGAATAGTCAATCAGGAAGATTCTAGGTACAGTTCCCCTTCTTTTCTCAAGACTAGTATTGTAGTTTCTGTCCGTCAAAGGGTCAAGCTTAGCAATTATGCATTAGCTACAGGGTTTTGAAAAATCTCAACATCAGTATTGTAGGAGAGAGTATTTTGTGATTAAACAGAGTTTGCTTTCTTTTGAAGCACGTCTGGAGTCATTAGCAGCCTGTGGCATTAAGCTCATAGATCACATCCAAGGCCTTAATGTTATTCTCGGAGAAATTGCTTTCTGAATGCTATTTGGCACAAACTTCAACTCCTAATTGTTTAGGAGGAGTTCTCAATTCAACTACCCATTCATTCAGATGTCCCAAATGATAAATATGCTAATGAAGAACAAACAGGGAAAGAATCTTGAAGTAAAAATAACTTGTCCTTACACAGACTTCATATTATCACCACAAGCCTTTGCAAAGCAAGGATAATGTTGCCATTCAAAATTAGCTTGTCTTTGCATTAAAAATATTTTACTTCATTTTCTTTTAACACTTCTTGGACTCTTTGCATGAAGGTTTGACTTGCCCCTACGTTTACTCAGAAGAGTTTATAATTGTGTAGTCAATGCACGCTGCAAGAAGGGGAAGGTGTAGATTTGAATTGCTACAAAGAGAGGTGGGTATTAAACTTTTCTTTAGCTCCACTACCACCACCACTGCTTGAGAATGCTCACCTTTACCGCGTGTTTTAGGGCGCCTGACCCTGCTAGCATTTGTTCAGCATGCTTATGGGTGTCAAGGATCCTAATTCCTGATAAGAATTAGTCGTATACTTCTGACACTATTGAAGATAATGTTAAGCTAACTCTGTTGGTGATCATTTAGGTGAATTGTGCTGTGATGGAAAGTACTCTGTAGCTCTGATATGACCAAAGATGGCTGATGAGAATAAACAGCTGTAAATTCTTTTATTTTTGAACATAAATATCTCAATTCACTAAGTTTTGGTGGAGTTTTCTTGTGTGATCTGAGATTATGAGGTAGAATGCTGCTCACTAAACTACCAGCAACTGAACTGCAAAGTTAACCAGGTCTTCCCTTGGAAAGGTCCTTAGGGAGCCAAAGCTGGTTTCTGTACAAATTGTGTTCTGCTACCAAATTGACATATCTAATCAGCTGAGCATGCCTTACCTCTAAGCTCTTTTGGAGTCACCAGCCTACTTGCCAGTGGGCTAGTCTTCCCTGAGACAACAAATTCAGTTTAGTAAGTTAAAAAACTTACTTAACACAGCATGAATTCCTCTCTAAATAGTTGTCGATACATAGTTCACTTATAGTTACTCACTTGAACTTTTTTGTAGACTGGTGCTACATAAATGAGGAGACTTGTCAGTTTTCAACCAAAATTACCGAAAAAGGGGCTATACATAGAGTATGATTAGAAATTGCAGAAATCGAGGACCAAAAAAAGGATACTAAATCCTGGAGGGAGGCTTCCTAGCAGGAGATTTCATAGAAAAACTGAGGCTCTATATGTAGCCTTGCTCTTGTGCTTCATAGAGATCCAAGAAGAAAAACAGTATTGCAGTGGCAGTGAAATCTTCATCTTAACTGCAAGTTTCAGTACAGTGTGCCAAAAAATATTAGAAGAACAGGACTAAAATCATGGGCCATTTAAGGTAGATATATCTAGAATCCATCAAATAAATTATAATAGAGATTAGATTAAATGAATGATCATTTCACTTAAAATTATTCAGAAAAATTCTGAACAATTCTACTGCATTCCTTAAAATAGAATTGAGATTCTTAGAGGATAGATATGCTTTACTAAGTAAATAGCATTAAATGATGAGGAGCTCAAATAAGGTTTAAAAAGCAAGGGGGTTATATAACAATAATTGCGTTAAGTTTGTGATTTAGCAGACTGTTTAAAGTTTTGTGAAGTAATTGTCTTCATAATTCATTCCACAAATTCCCGTCACAAACTGGCAGTTTTTCCCAAATGATCTTGTCAGAATAGAGTAAAATTTATTATTAGTACTAAAATGATGAACTTTCTGAATACTGATCACTGTTCAATGCCAAACTGTTTCCTATAATTGTTGTAATTTAACAAGAGTCACAAAATCTTGTTAAAGGTCTCAGTGGTCCACAAAGGAAGAAGATTAGAAGGTCACTGGAAACACTTTAATTATACGTGGTCCTCTTCATTCCGGTTAGACTTGAAGATAATAGCTTCAGTAACTAAACAGAGCCTTAGGATCATATTGAGTTTAACATCAAAATCTCAATGCTTTAATAAAGCCTGTCTTTAAATTTAACTTTCTTATTAATCAAATAATACACCTTGATGAAACTTTTAAGCATTGCCTTTTGAATTTTATTCAATCATAGTCACAAAATAAAAACCTCCATTTGTTTCAGTTTCTATCATAAGTGCAAAAATAATAATTAAAAATCATTTCACTCTTGTGCAGTGGAGATACTAAAAATTGACAGAGAAATGCTTGCGACTTACACGCTATCTTTGAGCATCTGCCTAAAACCTCAGCAAAACATAACTACGTATAAAAACATGCAAGTATCAATACAAATGTTCTGATGCAGTGTTCAAATTGAATATAAAACACAGTTTTGCTCATTTGACCATTAGAAGGAATATTTTAAAATAGAGTTAAGATCTTAAAATTGGGAAGAAGGGATGTCCTTATTGTTGCATCTCACCAGATTTTCTTTCAAGTTTTAAAATGTGTGTGAGAAAGAGCTTTAAGTTATTACTGTTTACTTTCTCAGCTTCAATCTTTCCAATTTGCAAGAATCTCAGAATAAGACCTGTTTCAATTCTTTTTGCCCTTCCACTTTAGCGGTAATATTGTTATGCTTTCAGCAGTAATAAATAAGTGTTAGCATGTAGATACATTAAATGCAATTTACTAGATAAAAATCTGTAATTCTATTTTTTAAAGATTTTAAGAACCTTAAAAATCAGAATATAAATAAGAGAAAAGCCTACCTATCAAGTTCTATTTTTCTAAATTTGATGCTTGATGAAATTCTAATTATCTTTGAAAAGTATTATTTATGAAAGTCTTATTTAGAGGTAAATCTGAAGTAACTGCTAGGTCTTCATTGAAAGTGAGCAGATTCTTTCCACTTTATTTTCATAAGGTAGACTTTAAAGAGTCTGAAACTGTACAAAATACTAATGCAAACAATTAATTACTCTAGCATCATATAGCATTGTTTAAAATCTCTATGAATAATGAAAAGGTCTTTTCTAATGCCACTATTCAAATCACATTGTCTGCAAGATAAACCCTGAAGTAATTTATTTTCCTCCTTTTTTAAAAATGTATCACTGCATGTAATATCAGATAACAAAATTGTTATACCAGCTGAAACCTGCTTCCCATGCCTGTGATAAACTTTTGTTTTTAGTGAGTCTTTTGCCTTAGCATTTTGATGTCAAAGACAAATGAATAGATACGGATAACCTAGCAGAATATGGCTTTTCTGTTCCCATATTAAGCTTTGGGACAGTGTAAAAGCGTTGCTACCTAATGACTGCAGCTGGACACTGAGAATGTAGATATCTGAAATCCAGTTTAATATTTGGCAGCAGCTTGTTTTGAAACCACAGGCAGTCAGCAGTGCCCCATAGCTTAGTTTATCTGCTTTTCAAATAGGGATACTATTTACTACCTCAAAGGCATGGTAAGGCTCCATGAATACATGTAAAGAGCTTTAAAAGCTTCAGATGAAAGTCCATATATGGAAGTGCCAAGCATTCCCATGGCGCAGACATCTGGAAACGCAGGAAGGCACCAAACAGGTGGGGCAGTTACATTGTGAATGGCCAAAGCAGATCCCAGACCTACGCTGGTGGCTCCCAAACTTTTTATGCCCGGACTTCACTGTCAAATATCTTCTTCTAGCTCTGACAGAATTACGGCGCTCTGCCTTTTCCTTCCCATCCTCATGTTTCCTCTGTCCCTGAGGTGTCTGACCTCCTTCTCTCCTCATCTCTGGCTCATTTTGCTGCTGTCTCACAGGGTTCCACTTACTTTCTCACCCTTATTGTGAGTTGACGGGAGCTGATTACCTTCTGCATCTGAGGGTGGTCCAGAACAACCATTTCAGTGGTTAAAATCGTTGCAGTACTGTGTTAGGGAGAAAAATGTTCTCCCATGGAAAGGTTCTTTCTGATTTCCATACAAGAATTTTGATGCTGTTTTGTTTAAATCCTGTTGTTCCCAGATCAGGCTTTTCGTATCCTCCTTACAGGCAGCTCCTCCTCCCTTTCTACAGAAAAAGGTCATTTAGCAGGGACCCATTACAGATCCTAACCATTACAGAAGATTTAAGCTTTGCTGCACTTGCAATGAAATGCGTGGGAGTAAAAGCAGAAAGCATCATCTTTCTGAAGGATGAAAGATTTCTGCAGACAATAAGGGACAGTAGAGGATCTCTGTGAAGAAATCTTGACACAGATTTCCTCTTTCATTCCGTATTTTATCACCCAAAGAGTCCATTTCCAGTGAGTTAGCATTTTGTTGTTGTGCAGTTGTTCAATGTTGCTTTCCTTTGACAAATGGTATCTTTTCAACTAAATAAAACAATTTAAAAAAGAACTATGTGAGAAGCTGTTTACCCAAGATCCATGTAGAAGCTTCAAAGCTGTGTGTAGAAGTAAAGCTAAGGTAATGGAAACCACCTCAGGCAAATTAAATAAGTGAAGCTAGAATTCACAATCTGAATTGCTTTGAAGAAGTCTGTATATCATTATAGATATACTATAAGTTTATAAGTATATTTATTTAAATTGCTTCTGCTCTGGTATTCATTTGACACAAGAGCAGAATAGCTGAGAGAACAAAGGTCAAATTCTGTCTTCAGAGAGGCATGTTCAGTTCTCGCTTATTTAATGAGAGCTGAACTTTAAGGGCACTGCTGCTACCAAGTGTTGCCAATGCAGCTGAAGCCTTGAAGAATCTCAGAAGAGACTTTATTCTTTTGAAAATTTCAGATAAACTTCAGTTGGGGTGATTCAGATAAACTATAATGAACTATAGGACAAATATCCAAGCTCATTTTCAGGGTTCTTTTTTATTTCTTAATGTACTTTTGCTCTTTAGGCTATAAGGACATAGACAATACTGCTATGCTGTGTCACTCTACTGATTTTTTAAACACAATAAAGGGCCTAGCCCTTAAACTAGAGGTGAATTCACTATAGGGTGGGCTGTAAGCCAAATTACAGTTAAGGTTATGTTACATTTTCCATCATAAGACCTCTCTTTGTTTTGAACTTTGACAAGCTTAGGAATGATATTGTCTATGGCAAGTATGTGGAACAGGAAAAATAATATCAGGAAAAAATACTTTCTTGGTGTCTGAGAAACTGGTATTTCCCATGCATGGCAGTGTTCAAGTGTAACTGACAGGCATGTCACCCAAGTTTCAGGAGTGTGCATTTGACTCCTTTATAATCCATATGATTGGGATAAATCTGTGAATGTGAAGTTAGCAAATGCTCTGTAGGAGTCTATTGAAGAATCCTTGCAGGATTCTTTGCAGAGCCACCCTCATGCTCTCCAGTCCTGCACAGCTCCTGTGTGACAACCCGCCAGCAGGACTTTGCACCCTCCATCCCCAGGCTGCAGCAATGAGCAGGCAGTTTAGATTGGTCTGCTTTGATGTCTGGTTATGCTAGGGTGGTTGGGAGCCAGAAAGAAGGCAGAGAAGTTGTTTTGCATGCACTCTGAGTAACCCTATAGCTGGCAACAGACACCTATTAAGGAAATGGTTTTTGACATGGAGAGATAGGAAAATGACGGAGGGGTGGGTAAGGATATTTTGAGATAGATGATAGAATTAGGCTTAGGTGTTGTGCCTGGCATGACGGGAAGAAGTGGATGTCTGGCAAAGCCTGCAAAGACAAAGGAAAAGGGGGAAAAACACTAAGAGAAAGCATAATATCCTTTTTTCTTCTCAAAAATAGCTGTGAAACATATAGATGTAATTAAACTGTCATGACTATAGTCACACAAGTAATTTAAGTGGCAGATATCTTTCCTGTCTATGTGATCGTGACAAATATTCCATGGAAGGTAGTGGGGAAGGAAGAAACGTAATTATAGTAGGCTGTGTCACAACCGTGAGCATGAAGGGTCTAGGAACTATTAAATCTAATGTTTCTTAAATTGTAAACATTTGTGTAACCTAAAGCAGGTTCTTCAAATGTAGTCTTTTAGGAGAGCTTTACATGGAGAATAGAATTGGCATTTTGCTCTCCAGAAAATGAGATGACCTCTAACAGTGGTGCAAATCGGTAAATGAATAGGTCCTTACTGGGGGAAGGGCTACCAGTCCCTACATCCACGCAAAACCTTTTTTACATCTGGATTCAGATTGAAATTGGTAAATGGCATTGGAAAAATATTTAAATAGTCTCGGAGTTGTTTTACTGAAGGCCTTGCTACAATTTTAGGAAACTGCTCCTTGTTTAATTTCCTGGGTTAATGCATTCTCCTGATGACAGGTTGAGACTAGGAAATTGGAAGAACCATTTTTTTTGCAGGCAAGCCATTTCCCTAAACCATTTATAATTACAAAAGAAAATATATGGCGGATCTGACAATTTCACCCTGAAGAACAGGTGCTTTAGTCTCCTTACCTTCCTACCTTGATAATGCTTCAAAAGTATTTCCTTAATCTTTAAAGGCTCTATTCAAATCAAAACAAACACTAATTTTTGAGCATTTGAAACTATGCACATCCTCATTTCACTTCAAGAGGAAGACCTTCTACCACATTGTTCAGTAAAGCCCATCTTCATGAGATTTAGTAACGCTTTCTGTATATGACAGGCAGATAGCAGTGGGTCTATTAATTTCAGTTGTGCGAGCATGGAAACATTTTCACATTTTTAAAAGTATTTGAGGATTTTATACATTTACCAAAATTAGGACAAAATCTTTCTAATCCCCAAACTATGCTTGAAACGTAAGAAAGAAAGAAAGAGAGGAAGAAAATACGAAAGAAGAGATTGGGTAAGTCAACTGAAAAATTATGTCAGTCTTTTTGAATCATTTTATTTTGATTTGATCTTTCAGTTTATTTCTTTTATAACAGGTAGGTTACAACTAGCAACAACTAGAAATAGGATAACATTTTTATGTTGAACTTGACACTTGAATAATGGTGAAATACGATTTTTTCAGTAATTTCAAATAAGTGAAACAGCTTTTCAGTTCAGAAAATCAGCAAAATCAATGCTGTCTCAATAGAAAATGTCCAATCAGTTGTAACTTGTGATAACAAAATAGGAAGGTAGCCTTTTAAAAGATGACAACATTGCAAACTTGACCTCAGTTTCAAACCCATCTCCACTAAAAATGGCTTATTTCTGGATTGTAATGTTCAATCATATCCCTCCCCTTCTTACTTTTGCGCATGTTAGCTGTTCCTGACTTGGTTACAGTAGTGTAGATAAAGATAGAATTGGATTAGAATTTAATCAACTTCTAAAGCAATAATACAAACAAGGTAGTAATTCAGCTTGATTTCTCATAATTCCACAGGTAAACAAAAATTAAAAACAATTTACATTTTATATATTCTATTTTTCATTAAGTTCAATATTATCACCTGGCTAGTGATAGCAAGAATATTACTTTATCTCAATATTTCTGCTCTATTCACTTACTGCAAGGGTAAGAAAGAGCTGCAAGCTAACTCCTGAGAGAAGGTAGGATTACAAAAAAAAAGCATTAAAAGAATAGGTAGATACGATACTCAATAAATACTTATGAATCAATTGATAACCAACACTACTTGTTTGTATTTCTTTTATTTTGGGTACTATGGAATGGCTCTTTTATTTGTATCAGCCTCCTAACATTCAAAGGGAACGTTATGAAGGTTTGATGGCTTGTCATTATGAAAGCATAGTCATTTTTAATCTTAAATTTTCTATTCCTTTCCCACAAGGAAGGAGAAGTATAATATCAATGAAGGGTTTCATAGCTTTAGTTCCTAAAAAGCAGTTGGGTGTCAAAACTAGCTCAACTCAAGTAAATTATGGCTATATTACCTTCCCTCAGGTGTTACTGAGTATCAGGTGCTACTGAGTATCTGCATAGTAATAGCTAATTAATTCAAACAGCCTCTCCCGTCTAGATGTATAGATGGCACAGCAATCATAGAGGACTGTAAAAGCTAGAAGAGAGCTGATACCTTAAAGCTAATGAGCAAGCCTCCTATAGAACTTGGTAAATTCAGCCGAGTGTTCTCAAAGACTCAATACAAAAATTACATTAGTAAGGACAGATAGGGTCGTTTGTTGAAAAAGCATCCCCCTTCTGCTTTCACTTGCTATTTATAACATGCGAAGTAACTGAAACCACACTCAGGGCAATTTAGGTAGCTCCATTAGTAGCAATAATTCAGCAGGTGGTAACAACACTGATTTGGAAAGGAACAGAACTGACCTCTTCATTTTTTTCAACCAGGTTTTGTTGAGAAATTTAATTTTCTTATCATCCAGGTGCAGCCTTGATACCACAGTAGCAAAAGCATTAGAAATATTCAGAGATTAGATTTTCTTTATGTGTTTAATCAGAGACACATAGTTGAGGTAGCTTAGATCCACAGTTTTGGATCTGTAAAAAACAAACAGCTTATGGTTTCAGAAGATCTCATATAAACAAAACCCAAATGAGATTTCCTTTCGTCTCTGAAATAAAAGCAGGCCCAAAATGGAACATTAGATCTGTGGGCAACCGCAAGTGGCACATTTTAAATCATTTTACTGCACATATTGCTGCAGTTAGGTTCATGCAGCACTTTTCCAGACATAACGGAGATATATCTCCAAAAAGTATGATTATAGCTTTTCTTGCAGGATTTCAATTCTATAAATGTAACAGGATTGCAGGTGTTCTTGACAAATTTATTTAACATCCAATAATCTAGTATTATTCTGGAAAATGAAATCTGTCATTTTGAGTCTGAATACCAGTCTTTGTTTATTTGACATTTTTATAGCACTAATCACTCTGAGTGCCTTTCTGTGAATTAAGTGTCACTTCACTGAGGCATAACGACTATATCATTGCCACCATTTTACAGATATGAAGACCAAGCACAGGGAAGTAGACAGAATTTTTGTTGTACAATTAGGGCTGAAAGCATCATAACTAGTCAAAAGACTTCTCAAAAGGCCATAGTATCTGCCTGGTTTGCTGTAAAGCTGGACCCCAAGTTTCAATGTAAGCCTACATCCATGTAGCACTTAATTCACAGCTTATAAGTGCTCCCCAGGTCAAAACAAACTAGTACCTGCTACTTTAAAAGATGGAGGTATTAGTCTTACCAATAATATTATACAGAATTATCTTTATTTTTTCACTATCATTAAGTTATTGGGAATGTCTTTTTTTCTGATTTTTCACTTTTTTGGGACCCATTTTCCTTTCTGATGTTGCTTTTATAGATTAATCTCTTCTCTTCGTCGTGCCTTCTCCCAAATGAGAGTTGTGTTTATTACTGATAAAAAAAAAAATCTAGTTATGGTTATATAATCATCTAATTTGAACTTTTTTGCATCTGGATGTTGGGGAATCCATTCTTCTGGATCAAGATATATTTCCTAAATTATGTGAATGTGAAATAAACAACCGTCTCTACCTCCTTCTAGTTTTAGCATTTCTCCTCATGTAATTTTTTTCCAGCTCAAGTTGTCAGCTGTCACTATAATGTAAGTGTGACATTACAATTATTTCTTCAGAAATCAATGTTGCTGCCGTGATAAATAAAAAAATTACCTCAAGAAGGTAAGAAAAGTCCAAGGTATTTCCTGTGCTTAAGGGCCACTTGCAGATTATCCTTCACCCTGTGTTTTCCTTGACAAGTATCACAAGTGTGACAGACTAGGCGAATTTCACTGAGGTTTACACCTAGAAGCGTGTGGGAGGGGAGAATGTTGTCTAATGTTTTACAGCAACACATGTTTGTGGCTAATGGCGTTACACAAAATCATAAATAATCAAAGAAATTGACATTGTTAGTGCAGTTTGTTTAGCAGCTCTCAATTATACAAGCAGTGGATATGTATCAAGTTTATGGTATTGTGTAAACCCTTATTAAAACCCCATAAAGGATTTACACTTTCGTAACATACGCAAATAGATGTATTTAATTTGCTTACAGCCTGTATAAAAATAAAATCCCCAAAGGGTATATAAGCAGCAGGAAACAAAAGTCTTTCAGGAGTTTGCTGCTGACCTTTCTATAACTGCTAGGCTTCCAGATACCGCAGGGTATATAAAACTTGCCACAGTAGCTTACCTTCAGCATCAGACAATGACAGATGATGTTTTGGAGCAATGTGTAAGTTATGCTTCCTGTATTCTCCCTCAGTGTGCATGATTTCATGATAGTATATATCAGGCCACGCAGACATACCTTTTCTTAATGTAACTGGCAACTCCTGGTTAGGAGTTGTTCTGGAAAAGCACAAGGAACTGAGGGGCACAGGTCCACTGTGCTGTCCAAAGGCTCCCACTATAGTGCTCAGGTGACACAGGTTCCGGTGAACCTAAATTCCATAGCTATATCCCTACTTGGACGGTGACACTACTCACGGAAGTAACTCTGCCATTGACCATAGGGACTTTTGGGCAGCTAAACACCTACTTTTGGACGGAGGCTACTATCCATTCCCTGTCTCCTGCTTCTGTCTGGAAATTAAAAAATAAACATACAAGCTGCACACAAGGAAAGTTGAGGCGTTTCCTATCAGGAAAGGGAGAAAGGAGAAAAAGAGGAAAAAGAAAAAAAAAAAAATGGAACCATGACAGCTTCAGGAGGACTATGATACTTTTTAATGTTGTTTTTATATTTTACCCAATGATTTTAATAATCATTTCATTTCAGGAAAGCATCCTACCCAAAAGATCATAGACTTGACTGCTTCATGTGCTTACACTTTAGACTAATAGTGTGCACTGTGCAGTGGGATGTTGTTAAGAGCCTAGACTGCAAGTATCCCTACACAACACCACTCTTGGGCTGGTTGTAGAAAAATCCAGTAAGAAGTGGGAAGTGTAGGTGAATATGGATTTAAGACAGGCATTTCTTGCATTCTAGGAGAGCGGTGAATCTGAGTCATTCGTGAGCTAAGTGCTGTTACCTGCAGAGTTGCTTTGAAAGAGAAATTGAAGTGTTGCAGGGCAGGAGAGTCTTTTGTCTTGTGAAGAGAGCGACACTTCTGAGAACCTCTGAGCCAGATGCCTAACCCCCAAAGAGAAATGGGATTTAAAACAGTTTCCTGACATCAACCTCCCTTTCTTTTAGTTCGTTTAGCATCCTGGAAAGCACTACTTGTTTTAAATTGCATTCTGGGGCACCTCAGGTGTACAGGTGTTTTGCTTGTTTTATTATTACTGCCTCTTTCTCTAATCCTGTTCTAGCCAAGAATGACTTAACTGAAACCAAATTTCCACTGAAATCTTCGTAAATATCCTGGAGTAAAACCGGACAATGGCATTGATACCAGGCTTACCAGGTTCGTTACTCCAAGACGATGATTGCTCTGTTCCCTCTCTAGCTAAACACCTAAATAGATGTACAATACTGTTGTCCTAATGCTTTAAGTCAAATGCATGTTTAAGTGCACTGCTGGATTGGTTCCAGAGTGAGTAAATGGAGATTTCAAGATGAAAGTGCTGCAGAAGTGCAAAGGATTATAACTACTTCCACTGAACAAGTCCATTCCATTCCATTTATTAATGTATTTATATGTCTGTAACCTTTACTGCAGTTTGCCCTGTTTATCTTAACCCCTAATAGAAATGCTGCTATAGTAAGGGCACAGCAGACTAAAAATCAGCATTTTAAATATTATCATGCAGTTCACGCAGTTTGAAGTCAGATATTTAAAAAAAAAATCTAATTATAATAAACCTATTCCTCGATAATAAGTTTGCTTTTTCCCAGTGTACCCAACTACTTACTGCATCTTTGTTATTTATAATCTATTATTAATACCTTCATTCATCTATCACCATTTATTTTACTACTGCGGACTGTACCTTATTTTGCTTAGCTGCATACAGCTCAGTTTTACTCTTCAGGTTCTGTATCTTAATTTTAACAGTCATTCATGACCTTTTTTACTATTATATGCCAGTCTTTGTTTGTAAGTACATGTATATACAGATGCATATACATACGGCAACATGAAGAATTTTTTCAGTTCCTACATATTTTTCATTAGGTTTACAAAATATCTTTTGATCTCTCTGCGACACTGCCATTTTATTTTCTCCTTTAAATGCAGCTGAAGCAGACTTGTAAGCAGCCCTGGAACAAAGACGTACTGTGGAATAAGAATGATAATAATATTTTGCATTTAGATAAAGCTGGTGGAAGTGCCTCACAAGCTATCTGTCTGTACAGTAGTGCTGAATTGCAGCTCCCTCTGAGCCACATGCTCAAGAAGACGGTTAGCAAGAAGCAGGGGCCAATGTTGCAAATGACATATACTTACTTAAATAGCCTCAATTTGTTTTTGATTCCTTTTGTTATACAGTTTCTTGGGGGCCAGGGGAGCTAGTAACATTCAAATGAATTCACAAAAGGTAACCTAGTAACATTTTTCTGACTTTTTTCTCCCTTCTTTAGAAAATTCTTAACCTTTCTTCCAGGCTAGAGTGATTTAAAAACTAAAGGTCTACTTACTGAATTTTTTTTTTATTTTAAAAAATCTACAGACTAAAATAGGATTGATATATACTGAGAAAATAAAAAACATAGAGAAGTGCAAATTATGTTATATTTTAGGGAGAAAGGATAGCAATCTGAGGGCACTGGCTATTAAAATACTTTTTATCTTCAAACTTAGTCCATATGTTTAACAGCTTCTGGTTGCCTCTTTTTACGTCTGATATTGGAGGTCATCCTTCAGGAATACTTCGTATAACAGCATTGTAATGACCTTCTTCAATGTATGTCATGAAATTTAGTTTATGGTTGAGTCATTAGTTTTTAGGTTTTCATTTTTCTGAGGCAGTTAATTAGCTCTGTGATTTTGAATGAATTGCTTTGATCAATAGAAAAAAAAAAGGAAAAAAGAAGATCTGACTTCAAAAATGACTTCATGTTGAGATCTTGGGTAACAGCTAACAGATCCTATAAAATCCTGGGCTGATTTGTTTGTGTCTGGACGCATTTGGGAGAGCTGTAAGGTAGGGTTAGGTCATATGAATTAGATAATCTGAAGAATGAATATTTATTCTGTGTTGAAAGGGGATAGGAAAGGAGAGAAAACATGCCACAAACAAGCAGTGAGGCTTGACTGAGATGCACACTCCCCATATCAATGAGTATCTCTTCTTCTAGGACTTTTCTTTCAGCTCACTCTTTAAACCACAAGAGTGGTAAGATCAACTGGGAGGCAGGTGCGATAAAGGAATCAAGCGCCTTTAATGGGATTTAGTTGAAATCAAGGCACCTAAGACTGAACCCTAGTTAAAAATTCTTCACTCAGCTTCAGTCTTAACCTAGAGGCTCCTAGCATGACACGGGCAAGACTCAGCTGTCTCTGGGTTAGCTGCTTTGTTTGCTCGGGCAGTTTCTAACAGTTCTGGAAGTAAGATAGTCATGCTTGTGTAGTCTCCTTAGTAAGGCTAGTTAAGCACTATGCTCTTTCAGTTGCTGTATTTCTGCATCTGGAGTGAATTTTTTGGCACTGGCTTGGTCCTTGCATGGAACTGCAATGCTGGCATAGAAATATCCTCAGGATCCCAGATGCTGGAAGTTGGGCTGCAGTTTCTATGCTTCTGGTTTACAGGTTCAAATCCAGACCACTGATGTAGGCTTTCAGGCTTCTTTCACAGGGAAACTTAGGCACCAAAACAATTTTCATGCCAAGTATGCTACCAGGGAGTCAAAAGTGACCTGCATACCAAGCTTAGAGCACAAAGACACAGTGCAGTCGTGGGGTAAATGTTAAAAAGGAACTCCAAAGCCAACAGAACCCCTATCTGCTAAAATGCAGAATTGGGGCGCAAATGCTCTTCAGGGACCTGCAGAGCACATGCCCAGAAACCATTTCAGAAGAAATACAGCAACTCATCTACAGCAGTCACACAGGCAACAAATGCCACTGAAAAAATTGCAGGGTCAGAAAGAAACAGCGGCAAAAAAAAGGAGGAGAAGAAAAAGACTGCAGATCAATGCACACATGGGTCATCCACACAGGCATGCCACATTCCCTTTTTCACGGATTAAATGCACTGCTGGCCATGAAACATACTTTCAGAGTTCATTGTAAATCACGCTCAAGCACACATAAGAATATCCTGCATATTTTGCACTTGGAACTCCTACAGCTGTGTGCTGGAATTAATCAAACGTCTCTGCGTTATGGAACCAAATATCTGAAGGAAAGATTTCTAGAGCTTGGGGCCTAGCCATTACTTGCCTCTAAGTCTTGCACAGTCTTTTTAGACTCAAAAAGGACATTAGTCTGTTTTGGAATGGTAGAAATTTGTAAAATGAAGGTATTTCAAGTAAAATGTTTAGAACCCAATAAATCATGATTTTCCTCCCGACGGCCCTTTGTTAAGGTTCTGATTCTTCAGCATACATAGTCCAGATCAGAATCCAACTTCCAAAACTGGCTATCCTAGCTGAGAAGCACACTAAGTTATCCATCTTTAAAGTTATCTTTATAAAAGAAATGGTAAAGTAAAGTCTCAGTTGGATTTTCCATTCTTTGAGGTGCCTTTTATTTTCTTCTGTAAGTTGGGTAATGAAATTCAGCTGATGGCAGACTACTATCTAAAACTACATCACAGAGAACATTCATACTAGTGCGAAAAGCCAGAACAAGGTCCTTTGTTACGTATGTTCCCTTTTAAGCCTGCCTGAAAGATATAACTAGAAAGTTTAAGGTCGTAGGCTTTGGACAGTACCTTTCAATGGTTTTCTTCTCAGCCCAGAACTACAACAGAGTAGATTCTGTATTTGTAAGGGTTTTCTTTTTCCCTTAAGAAAATATTTTACCCTACTTTTTCAGTGTTTATTCTAAGACTAATACTAAATATGTTTCCATATTAAACCGAGTGCCTAATACTTGTAAGCTGTATTTGTAAATTTGCTCAGCTGCAGAAAGAATCTAAAAAATGTGTTGCAAACAAGCATACTGTAGTTGACCAGATAAGTGAGGAGGAACAAAATAAGATACAACACAGGGTGTAGAAAGATATAATTAATAGATGTCTTCAAATATAAGGAATTAAGGTTAAATCTGTTTCCCCTGGAAAAATCTAGGTGAGTATACAGCCATCATTCTTTAATACTTACAAAATAAAGCCTTGCCAAGCCGCAGTAGCTGTTGCAAAATCTTATCTTTCAGGTCTGGGTTTTAAAAGTTCAAATCTGCCTACTTTTTCCAACTTGATCAAGTGGTCTAATAAAATATATTACCTCTCCCTACAAATCTTGACAGTTTTGATATAAATCATTGCAACCTGGAGATGCCACTCTTCCTTTTCCCTTTCTGTACAAATCATCATTGCTGTCTTTGCCTCTCATTTGAATTTATCTGATTTCATTTTATAATCCCTGGTTCCTGTTATTTTTTTCTCTCTTGGTGGAGGTGCATTTTCACTTCCATTAAGTTCTCTTTTAAAATTATTTTCGAAAATTTACACCGATTTTACCATTCATATCTTCAGTCTTCAAAATAATTTGTGACTCTTGTACTCTACCTTCCATTTTTGAATATCTGATAAAAGACACTGGCACCAAAACTTTTCCAAAGTCACAGGTCATTAGTTAATTCACAACTGCCTTGTGTTTCTATACAACAATTTCAGAAGATTTTTTGCCGTAACAGCATTTCACTTTGAACTGACTTTCTGTTACTACCCTTATTGCCTTTTCAGGCCTTATGTAGGCGTGTAGAACGTATCCGTGGCACGAATTCTTTCTTAGAGGTGCACAGCTTTGCAGTTTTAGTAACCCCAGGCTGCTTGACAATCCCACTCGCTATTACAAGCTGCTCCCTCACTGTTCTTTACCACTCTATTCATCTGTCAAGTAGTGATATTTTCAGTAGCAATTTCATATTTGTTTCTGAATTGGGGTAGAACAATACTAAATAGTGTCAGATTGAATTCCAGCTCCCCTGAAAATGTTATCATTCTGTGATTATTCTCCATTGACAGTTATTTTTGGATATCCATTAGTTTTTAATCTGCTTATGATCTGCTTTATTGATATAGTATAAAGCTAATTTTTAAAAATCTGAATCTCGTATGATTTAATTTACAAGCGTTAGAAAAATCTAAACATATTCATTCTGCAACAATATCTTTAACAGCTAGATATGTAATTAGTATCTTTAACACCTATACATGTAATCCCATCGAAGAATTAGATCAGGATTGTCTGACAAGGTTTATTTTCCATAAAACCATTTCAATTGACATTAATTATATTCCTATCTTCTCCGTCTTTATTAATTGGTTACTATATTCTTCTATTATTTTTTTCCCAGGTGGATGTCAAGCTAACCAATCTATAAATACCCTGGCTACCCTACTTGCCCTTTCTGCATTCTGGCACACCAGTACGGCTGTTTTACTGTTCTGGAATATTACAAATATCCCATGAATATTAAAAATTAGCATCACTGGGAGAGCTTTTTAAGCTATATCTGATGTTTATGCTTAGTAGCTACTTAAAAACCTCTTCAGTTTCTAGTAAACTGCAATATACTTCATCATCCTCTTAAGGATAAGTACAACAACCTATTTTTTTCACATAGTGCAGGCATATCTATTAAACATATCTACCAGTATGCATCAATTTGTAACAATTTTACAATTTCAATTTAGTTCACCTACAACAATGTAGGGATTTTTTTTTTCTGTTCTACTTTTAAAAACAACTTTTCTTAGTGGTTCATTTTCAATGACTTTAGTTTGTTGTTGTTGTTATCAGCATTCTGAACTCCATAACTTCTAATGTATTTTGCCTCCTATTTTCTTTCACCACTAATTTCTCATGACTGTCTTCGTAGCATCATTGAATCAAGTTTTGCTTTTACCTAGAAATGTATTTTTTCTCTTTTACCATTCAATAAATCTCATTAGCTGTGGGCAGAGCACAGAAACACACAGAGGTGTCTGTCTGATTTCTCTTGTAGCTGGAAGTAGGTGCAGTGATGCTGTTTTGTCCTCTACAAGTTTCACAGTCAGCGTTTGGACAGCTGGCTCTGAAGTCTCCTCACCTTTGATATAGGCATATTGTAAATGTACAAGAGTCTGACCCTTTTTGTCATTGTGCTTCTATGTTCCTAAGCGTATTCAGTGTAGATTTGTAACCCTGACTACCTGCTTCTGAAATATTATTAACAAATGGCAAAGCCCCAGGCAAAGAAGTGTCAAGACATGTTCAGGAAAACATGAAATCCCTCAAATTTTCTGACTCAGTAGTTTATTAAAATTTTTTTTCAATCTTGGCTGATTATATCATAAGCTTTCTTATTTGAAATACAGTATGTAAAAACAATTAAAAAAAACTTCCTGGTAGAGTAGTGTGAGAATTCAATCCAAATCTGGTTTCGCAGTATAACTTTCCCTATAATCTGGAATTTGAGATTCTTGGATGTTCCAAATGCTTGTGATTAAACGGTTTCTCTGCCAAACTCTTCCCCTGAGTTAAAAGGACTAGGACTTAATTTTCAGAAATTTAAGTTCTCTTTCATCCGTTCTTTGCTGTGTGATATTGATGTATGAATGGCTCTGGCCAAATAAATTGTAAATTGTCATACAAAAATAAAACAAATAAAAAAAAAACTACGTTATCACTGTTGCTAATTAAGGCATCACTTTATTTTCATCTCATTTTCAGAGCTTTCATCTGTATCAGTCATTATATTTGAATGGCTCTAGGACTGTTATCAAAGATCCACACTTTCAATAGAATATAGGTCCGTATTAGGATAGGGAAACTGGCAAAGCTGATACTGAATTGATCTGCCTTATCTGCATTGAACAGTTCAAGTTCTGTAGAGCCTGGAGCAATTTCAAGAAAGAGTTAAAGTCAATTTAAAATGAAACATCAACTGGATCCTCCATTCGAACTGCAAAATTAAATTGCAGTTTTACAGTGAAACAGCTGTGAAAAAGAGAAACAATGGACCTTTTAAAGCTCACCAACAACTGCATTTCAGATCAGTTCATATTAGAACATTTGTTTTCCTTACCTGAAACCTCTGATTCCATTTGAAGAGAAGACAAGCCGTAAACCAAATCTTTCTATTTATTTATTTATTTATTCATGTTTTTTAATAATGGGAAGGCTATAAATTGCTTCTGAACTATGACATTTTCAATTTTATATTCCTGGCACACGCCATCAAGGAGAATACTTCAGGCCCTGAAATATTCACCTATTTTTTTCAGGCTTCAAACTTTTCACCTTTGTTTAACGTTGGTCCATTTAAATATATGCATATGTATATACAATCACACACATATATGCATGCTCATTTATATGCATATATTAAAAGTATTCCAGACAGATTAAGACAATTTCTCAGGCCTTGACATGTAACCTACTAGTTCATGAATCTCTGACCTCTGCAGGTTAGCTGCATTCTACTGGATCTTTCTAGCCTTTCTTGGCCAGGACTTATACTGCCGTGTTACAAGGTAATTTATGTTCTATACTAATTTAGGGACTCATCAAACACAGCAACAAATCCTTTAAATAAAAATTTGTTATTGTTTGTAACTATAATAATTTCCATTAACATTAGGCATCTATTAGCATTTAGGCATTATGAAAAAGTATAAAGTTTATTTTTTCAGTTCTGTTAATAAAAGGAGATTTGGTCTTTGTTATGATGATCTTTGCATTTGTTACACCTCTAAATTTGCTAAACTTACAAGAACAGCCTCTCCGTTGCTCACAGCCACCAGTGCTCCTATACAGCGACACGCATACATACGCATCCAAAAGAGTTCACAGGAGATATGAACTTAGACAAAGGGGACAGCAGAAATGAGGTTTGTAGAAAAAATTATGGCACAGACTTTTTTACACTGGAAATACTCTATGGATCAGAAGTCCTGAAACAGCAAGGATAATCGTATTGATTTGGAAGGAATGTCTGGTTAATTTTTCACAAGGCGTAGATTCCTCAAAAATCAATAACTTTCTGCTGTATCTTTATTCTTCTGAATAAACTGTGTCTGTCTAAGAAACTTGATTCCTAAGCTCAATTAGATTCATAAAACATTCACAGACATACACAGCACAAAAGAAATGCAAGCTTTCCCAAGCAGCAGTGAGCATTTAACCCCAAGGTAGGACAAAGTGAATTATTCTTCTTTGATATAGTGCTGTCCTTGGACAGATGTGATTTCTTTTTTCTTTAGTGCTATAATTTTCTTTGTTTTTGTTGGAAATACACAGCCGTCTACTCAGAGATTCTTTTAAAGCTTTCCCTTCACCCCATGAATATTACATTTACCCTATTACACTTTACATTTTTAAAGCATCTGAGAGAAAGACTACTCTTACAAATGGTACAAGCAAGGATGCACATGGCATTCCAGCTACAGATGCTCTTTGAAGAAAAGATAACCCAGCTGGAAGGGTTGACAAAAGGAAGAAATTGAGAGAGACCAATGTAAAGTCAGTGAATTTTAACTAGAGAAGACTGGGGCAGATTTCACCTTGAATTACACACCATGAAAGCTAGCTGGGCTGTGTTAGGTACTACCTTAAGCTTTCTGAATCTGATCTGTTTAGCTCCATTGGTTACAGAGAGCCTGGGGAAACAAAGCTCTTGAGATAAGCGTCTGTATTTGCATGTCAGTAACTAGGCATTGTAAATACCTTTCCTCTTTCTTTGGAAGGACGCTGACTGTGGCTACATGGCCATATTACACGACTCTTGATCTCCGTTACAATTTTCAAGTGTATTAAATTTGCCTTGGCATCATAGAGTTTACCATGTGATAAGCCAGCCTCCAAGCAGATTTTATGTTGTGCCAGGTGGACATAAAAAGTAATCAAGACTTAGATCCTGAGCAGGAGCTTCTTCAGCTCATATGAAAGCCTGTAGCCAAGAGCCTCATCCTGAGTAGGAGCCTTCCCTAATCACATGAAAGTCAGTCAGGCAATAGTCACTGCCATTCCTCTTCTTAAAGGTAGTGAATTAAATGACTTGTGAACAGCACTTCCCACTTCTCCTTAATCTGCCTGCCCCTTCCACTTAAGAGTCTGTTATAAGCAACGAGTGAAAGTTCTGGCAGGCAGCACAATTTCACACCAACTGAATCCATCTTCTGCAACAATTTTGAGGTCTTTTTTTTTCCCTTAGAACTTGATTTTTTAAATATTTTGCAGATATTTATACCTATTTGATTTCTTCTGCTTTTAAAAGGCTGTTGGCAAGGTCTGCAGCTAATTTGCTGTGGCAAAAGGGAGGGAAGGAGAAGCAGCTAATTATTATCGAAATAACAGCCTCTCATCTGGACACTTAGCAGTAAAGAAAAGGAGCAGGATGCAAACCAGTGGCAGTGGATTTGTCACCTTGAGCACTGTTACTGATAGTTTGCACAGACACACACACACACACACACACACACACGCACACACACACATTCTTTAGAGCAGATGCAAGGCATGTTACAACATATTTTGGAGCTTAAGAGTGAATTCAACAGTCCACATAGCCGAAGCGAACTCAGAGAATGAAAAAACAATTCAAAATTTAAAACAAATTTGTTTTCTTTTTTCTTTTTTCCCTCATAGAATCAATGAGGGAGAGGGTATAAAAACCTGGAGATACATTCAATGTTTCTTATCCTAAAATCCTTCCTGATGAAACACTTAGAGCAGTGCAGACAGGTACACTTACCCGGCGGAGACTACTATGGTCACAGGAATATCACTTGTTTTAGGTCATTGGACACTCTATTGGTCATAATTTACACAAAATCCTGAAGGCCCAAACTATGTCATTTTATCTTCTCCTGTTGTTTCAGTGTAGAACAATCTAAGTGTTTTTTGCAGAAAACATACGGTAACACACAGAGTAAAACAAAAAATACCATTAATTTCACTTTTATTTAATATTTCTTTTTCTCTTTTGGATGCTAATTATTGACATTTTACTTGAAAAAATGTAATGACTTAAAAAAAATTCTCTGTGGAGGTAGAATTGAGATTTATAACCATAATGCTTATCACCTCCAATATTTACAATTATCCTACTTCAGTAATATCTCAAGGGTAAAGTGAAATAGTTCAGGAGCAACAGTGTGCACATGCACTGAAATATGTCAATATCTAATTGTAGCAACTGTAACCAATTAGGTTCTGTAAGACTGTAAAAATTGCTTGAAATCTTACAATAATAGATTTTCTTATGAGCCTGAATCTGATCATACTTAAGCTGCACTAGGAAAAGCCTTTTCACAGTGAGGCGGCACAGTGTTCCAACTCACATTCAAGCACAACACAGCAAACTGACTGTGTATCCTACAGCTGTCATGAGCGAAAAGCCCTCCCACAGAGAAGCCATCCTGATATATTTTTACTTCCTGATGCAGGAGCTTAAGTTCCATGACTGCTTCTAATTCTGATATTGCAGACAAATGTAGGTTATTGAACTGACTGCAAGAAAAATACTTTGCATTCTTACCTACTAAAGGAAGAATGAAGGAAACACCTTGATACAAAGGTACCAAATTCCCTGTGGAATTACATGAGGTCCTAGTGATCCGGTTCATCCCAGATAAAAGGTCACTGGCCTTGATGGATGTGTACTAAGGATGAAATCGGCCCTAGAAGTAAAAATGCCTCAAATCTTACTGTAAGTTTCTAAATTGAATGAAGACAAGACCAGTCAAAACCCACAAAGCTTCCCTAGGTTTAAAGTCAAGTCCATAAGCTTTCTGTGGTTTTCAGGAAAGCATATATATCAGTCTGAGTCTACCTGAAGGAGAACCCACATTTTTGCTCTTTGATGCCTTTAGCTGCATTTTATGCTTAGAGTAAAATTCATGTCACTCTAAGGTTATATTATGAAGATTTTCTAAAGGTCTACCGGGAATAACCGGAATATATACAAAAAAGTCATAGTATGGTATTTTTATTACTACATATGTAGATTTCTATACTTTTTTAAAGTAACATTTAAAATCTCTCACTATATGAAAGATTGTGTCTCTGAATTTCGAATGAAAGAGGAAAATGTGTTTTTGAACTCTAATTGTTCATAACCGTTGTCACTGAACAAAGACAAAGCTAGTTTTTAAGCCATGTTCTATAATAACAATAGGAACAAGAATAACAAATGCCGAATGCATAAGCAAAATGCCAATGACTTGAAGATTAAGGCTTTCTCTCCACGCAAAACATTTCACAGCTGGTACTTCATCAGAAGCCTGCTTGGTGTTGTACTTTGTTGCCAGGAAAAATGTTTAATTTTAACAGCTGTTTCTCCTTATCAGGTGTTTGCTTCAAAGTACAGAAAGGTTTACAGAGAATATTTTGTTTTTAACTGCATAAAAAATGAAAAGATTCTTTTAACTGCCTTGCTCAATTCATCCTCTTCTTCCCTCAGATAAATTGCCTTTATTTTCTTTTCTGGAAGAGTGTGTTGGGTGTAGAAATTACATGGAAAAGATCAACTTTTGCTGATAGCAAAGCTCAGCAAGTATCAGCACATGCAGGACTTGGCAATCAATAGTCCCCTTCCTCCTCTTCCATCCTTCCTTCCAGTGCCTTCCCCTTCCCCTTTCCTTTACAAATCTACTGCAGCTCTAGTCCTCGTGTTTTGCTTGCCTTGCAAAAGAGAAAAGATTCATTCTTTGCATATTCTCCCGGTGGTAACTAGTGATGCTTCAGAGAGTGGTGGGTGAGGTGGAACACGACAAACTTCCTCCCAGAGTAATCTTTAGCTGGTGCTCTCGCTTTACAGCTGCAGGGACAACAGAGCTACAGCTTTCAGAGCACTCACAGTTGTATTGGCTCTACTGAGGCCAGTGCTAAAAGCTGATTACTTTTCATAGGGTCACTATTTCACCCTGAGTTTATGATTGTATAGTAAAGATACTCAAACTGTTTTTCCCCTCAGGAGGGAAGTGCTCTCTCAAGACTTCTGAGGCTTTTTAATTAAAAAAAAAAAAATACTGTGGAATTTGTCTTATAGAAGGTGTTACTCCTTGCAATATACATGATATATTAAGGCTTCTGCAAGTATTTGCAGCTGGAGTTATTTAGTTAGACCCTTCTGCGTGTTGACTGGCATAGAAACTCCAGATGGGCAATCACAGTAGTGGAAACTTGCTACAACTCTACCTGTTGCTGCACTATGCCCCATTCGGGCCAAAGATAATGTTTTAGCTGATGACAGGCACCGGACTGGACTCCGAGAATGACATTCAGTGCTTCACTGCTGCAGCTTTTGCCAGCAGAGCTTTTCTGGACCTCCCACAAAATCCTTAAGGAGCAAAAAGGCCCAGCAATCAGTGCCCAGTGACACTGAGCAGGTAATACAGCACAGGCAATATGACAATGCTGCTCTTGTTGCCAGCTTCTGTTTTTAACTTTTTTATCACTTGTAGCTGCAAGCGATGTCAGAGGGTCTCCTAGGCAACATGGTACCAGTGACATCTGAGGGACCGGCTTAGAGGCACCTGCTTTAAAGCATTCAGACACTGGAAATTCCTATAGTTACATTCATAAAGGGATCAGCGCTGTCATTTAGAAGAACCCAGATGCAGTGAGAGTTAAGGTAGTTGTAAAGGACAGCAGTACGAATGAATATCTAAAGATCAATAGAAACAGCCCGTGCAAGTGAAGGAGCTAGTGCAAGGAGATTAAACTTGAACTAGACGCCAAAACAGAACAAAGGAAAAATATGCTCCAAAAAACACTTTGTGATGTATAAGGCACTGATCAAGAATACACTCCTGAAAACGCTTGGGATTATTGCTTGTGATAAATTAAACTGGTCTTCATGCTCATAAGCCTCAGCTTTGTACAGCTTCCCCAACAAATACTGCAAGAACTCTACAACTGTGTTAGTTTAATATTATTATTGTAATATTTCTAAAATGTATCCCACTCATTTTTATTACACTTCTAGATCAGAATGAGTGAAAAGCACAGTCTTTGCATGATTTGCTGCACCCAGCTTTGTAGGAGATAAGCTATCATGGGCTCCTGATGTTCAGATATACATTAATTTATTATAGGTAATAACTCTACTGATTAAAATGGTGTTCATGAAGTTAAGGTCTGAATATTAGCCCTATTGTGCGAACAGAGGTCATACAGAGTTCTCAATAGCCTCTTTCAGTGCACCTTAATCCACACTTAATCCCCTGGCTGCTACAGGCCTACAGTCTTCACACATTGCTCTGCCAACATGCATCAATCCTGCTCTGTGAAGTATCCCCTGCTATTCCTGTTCCACATCTCTCTTTAGTAGAAAAATGGTTTAATGGTATAGTGAAATGTGTAATGTGGATAAACTGCACATTGGGGATCAGATTGAAGCCATTAAAACTATTTTCACTGTGGGTCCTAATGTAGGATTTGAGGGCTAATCTCCAGAGATAAAGGGCACAGAGCCGATTTACCACTTAAACCCCCATTTTTGGCTTTGATTTCATTATTTGTTTGCTCTGTAATTCCCATCTATTTGCCAGCATTCAGAGTGCCTCAGCAGCATAACTGTATTCAAAGGTACTGTGTCTGGTTGATAGCTCTGAAGTGTTCAGCCCATACCTTCACTAGCTGATCTGGAATTAATCTACCCTTTGTAGCACAGATTATATTGCTATGAAATGAACTATTATACAGTGGTATCATATCATTAAGAAACCTTGTGCAAAGGACACAATGCTCACTAGCTTTCTCTTGATTTTTCCAAGCAGGAATTATGATCAAGAACTAATTTCAAGCTGAGTTAAGTTTCACTAAGACTGAATAAAGCATTCTATTTGTTCAATTACTACACACCAAAGAATGAGATAACATTCAAAGAACGGCAATTTGTTTGGAGTGATTTTTAGATCGCTGAGATTCTTATTAAAGCAACTGACATGTAGTCAAGAAAAACTCAGAGCTTGGTGCCCAACTTTACAATGATCCTTTTGCCACTTAAAGCTTATTTCTCATTAGTGGAACAGATGGAAGAATATAGATATTATGTGGGAGGTTTTTGCATCACCATATTCTTTCTTCTGTGTATGAATTAGGAGATTTTAAATATTTGGAACATCTAAATTTGAGAGATAATTAAAAGAGGTTTTTTTCCCCCTTGTAAATAGTTGAAGTCTAGCAAGGAATTCAATGACTTCACTATATCCTTGAGGGATACTAAATGTGAAGAGTAAACACCTCTGGAGACAGGTTTTGAAATATTGCATAAATCATGATGCCCTAAAACCGTGGACATAAACCGTTTTGATGGTTCACTGAAAAATGTTTCAGTGGCCATTTAGTAAAAGAAATGTTGTTTTCCTCCCTTTTTATTTGTCTTGGATGGAACATGTAAAGACTGGGAAATTGATTAGTGAGTTGGGAGAACTTTCAAGAAGAAAGCAAAGAGGAGAAAAAGGTATAGCAAGGGAACTACAGCTTCTTTCAGTCATCCCAAGAGACACAGTATGATCCATTTAGCTTTGACACTTTACCATCAAATCTTTCCAGAGGTCTGCAACAGTATGGTCTCATTGTCAGCAAAGATGAGAATTGATGTAAAATATAGCATGTGGTTTTGGGGAAAAATAACCTATATTGCTACACTGAGTTGAGCTTGGTACAGAAATGTTCACGGTGAAATCTGCTATTACGTGGCTGTAGTTGAATCACAAAGGACATATTAAATATAAAATCTCTGCTAGAGAACTTTCTCCTCTCCATCAAGTTCTTTTCTTCTTCTGAGGTATAAGCAGCATAAGCAGAGTTTTGATTCTTACTGTAAGCAAAGCTACTGCTGGTCAAAAGTTCATCAGTAGTACTTTAACTACTTTCATAGGTTGCAACAAACCACAACTCCCTTCAAATCATTACATGAATTAAAGCAGTAGAGATACCACTAGAGCAAGACGAACGCATTATGCATATCTAAATCCTTAACGTGAAAAAGCTCATGCTCCTAGCTATGGATCTACTGGAGATGTTCCTAATATATTCATATTTCCTTAAATACTAAAAATATCAGGTTTCTGTGAATGCTGTTGTTCCTGAATGTAGCTAACTGATTGAAAGCCCTCTAGCTTACTTAACTACATAAAAGTTAAAGACTGAAGAAGCAGCAAGGCAAGTTTCTTTATACTGCCTGACATAAGACTTGCTTTTCCCCAGGAATATAGGATACCCCTTTTGCTAGAAAATGGCCTTTTATTTCATGGAAAGTCAATGAATGAGAGCTGACCAAGAGTAATAATGAGAGTCTCTGAAAGAGAGACAACATCAAATAGAAGGTTATAAAATCCTTATGGGGGAAAAGGTGCCAGGGAAGAGTGAAGAGAGAAGGCTAGACACAAGTCGAGAATTAGTTCTAAAAAGATATCGCCTTAAAAATATGCATCAGAATTTAGGGAATGAGAAACGGCTGGAGACTGAAAATGCAAGTAGATTGTTTGACATAGTTAGAGAGGCTTGAACTATGAAATTGTTATCACAACTGTCTGTGTTATATCAAGGCTTCATTCTGGTCAATCATCGCAATTGAGCTGATTAATGGGAAATGTGAAAACAGTGTAGAAGGGACAACTGCAGAATTTAAACTCATTAGCTGTGTACTGAATATACAATTGTACACTGATATTCATTGGCATGGATTCTTATGTACTGTTTGTTGAACTGAGTGTAAAGTAGGGCGATTCTGAGGACCAGGAAATTTTAGGAGGGACTGAAGTTAATGAATTTAGGATAGTAATTAGAAGTAGTTTCTAGTAACAAAAGAAATAAAGCTCTGAACAGTCTTCCAGTCGGAATGGAAAGTGAGAACAAACCCTGCCCCCAAACCATCTGTAGGCAATGCAACATGGCATTGAGAATTACATGTACAAGGCCTTATAAAATAATTACCTACTTTTATGGGAATTAGATTCGCTGATGTTGGATGTTCTTTCTAGTCTTATATTCCACGTCTGCTCTTTAAATCATAGCACCGGGACGGGTGCACATAACCTCAGCCCTTCTCCTCTGAGACTGTAACTCAATGTATCTTCATTATATGATCATCTGACCTATAATTGGAATTTTTTCACTGTTCTGTGGTCTCTTGGACTGTTTTTTATGTGTTCATCTCCTTTTTATTTGTGTATTGGCAGTGGTTTTCTTATCATCAGTTCCATTTTTTTCACACATGCTTTTCACTCAAAAGTAGAGTTTAAATTTAGTCATATTTGAGCCAAGCTTCTAAATGCACGTAGACCAAGTAGATTCAGAATTAAACATAAGAAATTTCTTCATCCTTATTTTAACATAAGACATTTTGAAATTAAGGTGGCACTTGGCTTATCTAGAAACGTTATTGTACAGCTAGGTGCATTATAACCAACTCTGAAACCCACAACTAATACTATGCGATAAAATGGTTTCACATAGTAGCATTGGCATGTCGTGTTGGTAGCACAGTAGCAGCAGCTAAGTAAATATAAATGTTTAATGGAGTATACTGCTGAAGCATTGTATATCAAATTAATGGCCCCATTTATAACTTGCATTAAATTTTCCATCATTTTGTTTTAAGACCAGAGGCATTTTTTTTTATGTTGATATGGAATGTTCCTTTTTTCACCTTCCTCTATCAGTTCAGAGATTAAGCACCGCATTTCAAGCTGGCATAAGTTGTTATCGTCCTACTGAAGGCAATGAAGCAATTCCAATTTACACTAACTGAAGATCTGTCCAAACAGAATGAAGAATCAGATCCCTAAAGGAAAATACCTACTTAGTTTCTCTGACTACAGTGATAGCTGGGCATCTAAGAACATTTTGGGATCTAGGCAGAGGTTGCTGATTTGTATAATTAATTTCTGTAAGTAGAGGTGAAATCTTATTTCCATATACTAGGCAAATATATCCTTGTAGGATGATACATAGGTTGTGAAGGTAAAAAAGACAGGAGGTTAGCAATTATAAATCAACTGGTTTCTATATTGACAATAAAAAGAAAAAAGAAAATCCTTCAGTTTGAAGAAGGTTGTCTGTTCATGCTCAGTATTCATATTCTATATGAATTTAAATAGCCATGCCTAGCAGCAGTACAGCTTAGTACTTCCTTGTATTATACTATTAGGGCACTATCTTTTCTCCTATTCACAAAGGTCTAGGTATCAGCACTGGAAACAATATGATGTGATATAATAATGACCAAGAACATTTCATAAATAATAAAAAGGACACAAAGAAGACAATCTGGGGCAACTATTTGACTTCAGATAGTTTCTTCTTTCATATAACAAATTTACTGAGTAATCAAAATGAAGTTACAGGCACTTAATGATGGACTGAAGTCCCAGGGTCATTTATTTGCAATCAAACAATGTGACCTTTCCATAAACTTGAAGTCCTGACAGCCACAGTGACTGCAGATCAGCTTACTGCATCGTTGTATCGTAGTGGCAGATGTTTGCAATTGTGCTTGTTCCACCACCTCTCTCTAATGATATGGAATTGTCTTGAGGGAGAAGCAAAAAGCCAACTTAATTTAAGGATCGAAAAGTGTTTGTTTGAACAAATTAAGAGAAGATAGACAAAGCAGACAGTGTGAGATCTCTAAATAAGGCAGACCTCTAGGGATGATTTAGCTTGACTCTATCTTTCACAAAGCTTGCAAAAAAATAGAGTTGCCAAAAGTACATAATAATATGAATTAGTGTATCTATTGATGTTTCAGCTGCTTCATCTCAATCAATATTAACTTAATATTAAGTCAACGTAAATCTAGCTGTTATTCTCAAATGTGTTTCATAGCCACTTCCCTGCAATGAAGGATGCTTTCATTTTATGCTTCACATAGCACAAAGGGATGCATTTGCATCATACCTTCCTCATTTCACCTCACCTCCCAGTGTTGTTATCATTTTGATGACTTCTGCCCCTGTTCCCTGTGATACACAGCCAGTAATTGTGCTCATGCACCAGAAGGGGGGAAATACATCAAGTTAACAGCAAGTTTATTACTGATTTTTAAGAAAGAAGAAGAATGGATAAAAAAAGTAAAAAGAGAAAAAATAAGAAAACCTTCTTTAAATGATTCCATTAGCATTTTTTTATTTTAAGGTTATAGAAAGCTTGTTTCATCAAAAACCCATTTGCTGCCTGGTAGAGTAAAATGTCTGTTTATAGAGTAACATTCTACTATAAATTAACTGCAGTACTTTTAGTTTTGTATTTCATTTCTACCCCTTACTGGTAGCTTTCCTGCAATAGTTTCTGTTAGCATATTAGGGCTAACTGAGAATCAGATTCATTACTGTATACGTCCTCTTATTTTGATTTCTTATCAAGCTGTAAACCCAGCTTTCATTTGTGTGGATGTTAAAAAAAAAAAATTAACACAATGATTTCTTAATCTGAAGTGCGCAGAACAGCAACGGAAGCAAAGGCCTCTAAGATAACAGGTCTCTGAAAACAGGCTACTTGTTTTTCCAAGCCTTCCAAATCCAGTGGATTTGGGGACTTCTTGTTCACTGAAGAGCATAACCCTGCAAGATGAATTTAAATTTCATACAGCAGCATTTTACATAAGCAGATCTCTGAGGACTAGAAATTCCCTGTGAAGCTTTCTGGTACTCAGAAATCTATCCTCCTGAAATTTCCTGGTGGGAATTTGTTGATGACTTTTTTTTTTTTTAGAATATCAAAAATCATCCAGGCTTTTGTGAAAGAGCAGATGTTGATAACTGTTTTAAGTCCGAAAACTGTTGACATTCTTTTGGAACTTTTTCTCTAAATTTGAAATGCCTTTCCATCAAAAGGTCTGTATAACTGCTTCCCATCCCTAAAAATACATTTATTTAAAGTATATGCATGTGCGCACACACATACACACAAACACAAACCTATAACATTGTGATTAACTTTCTTCTACTTTCCTTTATATTTGGTGTTCTGATGCTTACTTAAGATAGAAAAAGTTACAAAATATAAGGCTGGCTAGGATCTTCTGGACACTGAATTAGTGTTAGGAATTGTAGGTCACCATGTGAAAGCTGTAACCCTCCCTAAAAACATCCCATCTGTCTTGCCTGCACCTCTTCACAATGACCAAAACATTCCCTAAAACTTCATACTTTTCTATATCGACTATCTTTAATATACAGGAACAAAGAATTAAAAGAGTATAACATGCCCCAGAAAATAACACTGCCTGTAGTATAGCCCTCTGAAATAGCAAAGACAGTAATTTAAATTGCCACAATTATCCTAGGAAATAGACTTCATCTCCTACTGCAAAGAAAGACAAAAAGGATCTAATTTCACTGCCAGAGGCAAGAGGGTAAGATAGAACTTTTTCCTGACTACAAATTTGGAAACGGTTCTAACACCAACGTAATATTAATAAAAGTGGTGTATTAGTGGTGGTGTATTAGTTTAATAAAACCAGGCTTCTCAAAGAATAAGAAGTCATCAAGGACAATTCCTTCTTTTAGTGGCAAAATAGACTCCTTTTTTCAGTAACACATAATTCAATGTATTGATAAAACAGTTCCAACACATTTGATTTTATATGTGCGCCAAGCTTTGAGAGATCATTTATAAAGTAAACCTATGGCCGTAAAAAAAAAGACATTGCGTTCCCATTTGTCTTTAAACCGTTTGAATGTTGCTGTACTGGGCTTAAGAATAAGCCAGCAGTTCCACACAGCATGTATTAAGGTACCCACTATGTACAACACATAAACATGAGTTTGACTCATCTGGTCTCTTTGAAGACATGTTCAGCAAGACAGATCAGACGGTAAGATTTTTCCTGAAGTCTACACCTCTAATTTCATTTGAACTACCTGAGGCAACTGTGATCCAATGACAACAGTGAGCAGAGAAGGTCCCACAGCTCCACAGAATGCTGTTGTTCTTGGCGGTTATTTTAACTTTCTTCAAATTTAAGGGCAACAAGTCGGTCAAAGTCCATATTCTCATGAGCTTGATCTAATTTCAATGCTTTAGACCTTTGGATGCTGATATGTCAAAAAAAAAGGTCCTCTTTTGGCTCAAGGTGCTCATCAGTCATCTGGAACTGCTTCCTGAATCTCATTCATTATGTAAATGAGAAGTAGTATTTGTTCTATTTCATCTACTGGTACTAATACATTAATGTGGATGTTACAGCTTGAGTCCCTGAGAAGGAACTGGCTTTACATCACTCGCTGGCTTGTGATCACATCCCATTACTTTTAATGGCCCTGTGGCATTTAAGGTCACTTGATCCTTAATACAGCGGATTTCCATGATGTCAATGAATTGGTAGCTACTTCTCCTCATTCTTTTATCTTCCTTTTTCTATCCCCTGGAAATTAAGGTGTTTCATGACACTGCATATCTCACTGTTCTGTGAAACTAATTCCTTCTTTTAACTTCATATCTTTTTACTGTTTAAGAGTACAATAGCTGTGAAGTTCTTTCTCTAGTCTAAAACTAAGCAGGAGTAAAGCAAAATTTAAAATATCAGGGAATTTTTTAACTCAATTAGTAAAGATATCTAGGCAGGAGCTGAAAATGCTTCTATTCAATATATCATCTGTCTTTGAATTTTGGTATATTATGTGAGAAAAAATCAGCCTAGTAATGCTATATCTGTGTAAACAATCCTTATTCATTGAAGTCTGTAAGTTAAAATCAATATGTAAATAAGCATTATGGCTCTAACCTTGAAAAGTATAGTTTGAAAGTGCTACAGTCAGATTTATAACTACAAAGTACCATGCAGCATTGAGCCCTGTCAAAACAGGATAGCAGACTTTGATGGCAACAGTAGGCATATTCCAATCCAGTTCCATTTAACTTTCAAATGTGGACTCACTGTATTTCAGGGATTTAACATGCTTGCTCAGTATTCCAAATCACCTATTGTGTAAAAGAGGAAAGAGAAGTACAAAGTCCAAATAAAATCTTTCATTTAGCGTGGACAATTTAAATATAATTTTCCTGTATTCAAAAAGTGCTTGCCAAATTTAGAGTGGAAATGATTTTTAAATGCAATGTAAGCTTTGGGTAAGCTTTATATAGCAAACTATCTAAACTAGAAAATATAACCAGATTGCTTTTGTCAGTTACAGAAATGCATTGCAATCAATCAGGAAAGGTAAAGTGCAAGTAAAACATGCAGCAGTATAGAGTGAGGTAAATACGCATGCTAATAATAATCACATAACACTGTCCAATTTAATTTTGAGCTTGCAAATTTTTTCTTACTCAAGTAATCCTTGGCTACTTGAACAATTCCAGGAACTGGGAGGGTTACATGAATGAGATGGGGACAGCAGGATGGGATTCCAGCAGCTATTCATTTGAAGCTGGTAGGCTTGGTTAAATTGAATATCTCAGTTCATAATTTTTAACATACAGAAGGCTGCAGAATAAGACACTTTTAATAAAAATATACATGATAATTTAAAAAGTGAAGGAACTAACTGAATCTAATCCATGCTGAGGCTGATTCATCATAATTTAATCATAAATTATCAGATACAATATGTACAGTCCGGGATTAGGACAAGTATAGACTTAGTATTTACCCCTTTGGGGCTATTCTTCCATTTTTGTGCTATATAGCCGCATTTTATATCTGGAAATAAACCATAATGTTTTGCCTCAAAGTAAAATGGACAAAAAATAAAATTTGCATTCTCCATTGTCTCTTAACATTAAAAATATTAAAAGCGATTCATTTGCATTTTCAATTCATGCTCAAAGAGAGAAAGATAGATAGAAAATTATGCAATAAATGCTCTCCTATAACATCCTGGATGAACAATTTCTTTTTACTGATATCAGCAACTGTAAGCAAACTATGGGATAAGAGTATCTTTTAATATTTGCTCTCATATGCCCTATAGCTGACTAAAAGATGGATTCAATTCTCTCATTTTTCACATATCCTGCACACCTATATTTTTTACACCAATCTCCAGTTTGGCAGGAAGAGAGAGATGTTAGAAAACAATATTTATAGCTGCCTGATGAAGAGCACTCTTTTAGATTTTCTCTCTGCTGTTCCTTATCTGCTTTTTTCACATTATTGTTGTTCACCATTATTTTCACGCTTTCTGAATTCAGTTGCAGAGCTGGCATTTCACTTCATGGCTAAACTATCAAATTCAGCATTGTTCTTTACTCAGCATAACCTATTTAGGGTTTGTTTGAGTGGCAGTATATGATATGCACTTGCTACCTGCAGTAATATCTAATTACAAAGACAGTTTCCTCCCACAGAGTGCTGGAGACTTTTGAAAAAATTATACTTTTAGCACTGGCATCAAATGAGCTTGCAAAATTTAAAGCAGAATAGGTTTCAGAGAGATGCAAGGAAAAATTAATGCTGTTGTTATTACTGCTGTTTACTATGTTGTTATTTACTGAACCTAAATGTCAGGCATTAAAAGTCTCCAGTACAAATTAACAGTTTAATTAGAATTGGAAAGATATCTTGCAATTGTGCCTCTGACTTCAGTCAGCTGCAAAAGTCTACTACAGACCAAAAGAGAAAAAAATATTAAAGTAAAAGAAGCTATTTTAAATACATTCTTCAAAGCTGACATGTTAAAGTAAAAAATATACTGATTATTTCTTGATTTGGGCATTTTATATAATAACATGCATAGAAACAGAAGATTATAAAATATCATGGCACAGCTGGGAAGAAGCAGGCTAGCATAATACAGTGGTTTCAAAATAGGCTAATTTGATGAGAACTAAGCCAATAGCTTTGAATTCTTGCAGCAACAGCAGTTTGCAAAGTCAGATAAATTTCACTGAATTCAAGCTTGTATTATATTTATTCACAAATAAAAACAGTCATTAATTCAGATTCAAGGTTGTAAAGGCAGAATATGAAAAGACTATTAGTATGCGGTAGTTACAAACAAAATCCAAATATTCGAGAGCTGGGATATTATTTCATTTTTGCAAAAGGACTTAGCTTTCTATTTTGCAGTATTCTGTGAAATAGTTTTGCACCTCTGCCAACAATTATAGGGAACATACATAGGAAGGAAAAACCTCATTTTATGTATACCACTTGTGTACCCACTGTTTTCCATCTGCTCACAGTGCAGGATGGGCTACATTTTGGGCTATATTAGAAGGGGAAAGCATCGTTTGAATCTCCAGAATTCCTCATGCCCTATCCATGGCCAAAATGTGGGCCTATTTCCAAGCAGTGTGGATTTTGAATATATCTGGGCATGAGAATGGGCTGCAACCTATGCTTGAAAACCATGTAGACATAGCCAGAAGCAGGCTGGTCTGGTTCCTCAGGTAATGGTACTTGTATTATGCATTTTTATTTGTTCAGTGAGGTCAGAACAAGCATGCTGTAACGAGGGTATGAGCCATAGTGAGATATATAACACTTTCTTTTCCTCAGACATTATAGTATGATTGTATTTACCTTCTGTGCTGAGTGATTTGAGTGAAAATGAACTGATGTGGAAATTCAGCTGTTTTTCAACTCCAGTTACAGATAAGTTTTACATCTATTTATGAAGGATTAGAGAAAGATGATTTTGTAGCATGCAAATTAAAATCTTGGGCAATCTGAAGACAGGCTTGTAATTTTATAAAAATCCAACTATTGTTTCTATGTATGCAAATCTATCTTCTGCAAAGTGTTCAGTCTGTAAACAGAAACAAAAGGTAGAAATCTGGTTACAAAGAACTCTCGAGAATCAATCAGAATCGCTGATTCTGTCTAAAGACAGAAAAGATAGGGAAAGCTGTTTGTGAAAGAAGCAGACCCTGAAGTAGATCCTAACCCTTGCTTGCAGGCTGAGAAGATCAGATCAATAGAAGAAGGCTATAATAGGGCAACTTGGGGGCAGTATTTGAAAAACTGCCAGAGAACATGGTTTGCACTGAGGAAATCTCCCTGAAATCATGTTGAAGCCATTCTCGATGGTTGCAACAAGGCAGAGTCTATATTTTCACACCTGTCAGTCTGCTCAGGATATCACTAGGCCCTGACTGCTGTAAATGCATCGCTATTATGTGAGAAAGGGTCTCTATCCTCTCAGAAAATGGGTCTCTAATCTGAGTTTGGCCCCCATCTTGTTTTTCTAACTTAAGTACAGATTCCTGATGAAGTTGACATATGTTGTAACTGGTGCATTTGCTACTTGTAACACCCCCTAAATCCATCTGGTCTTCTTCCAATAACCAAATTTTAAAGAAACTACTGCTGAAACAACTTATGGCTCATGGAGCAGAACTTCTGTGGCGGGAAGGACAGGGTTTGCTTCTCTTTCCAGTGAAAACAGCCTTTGAAAGTCATTTGTCCAAGAGTCATCTGGGAGCTGTAAGTCTCTTATTACAAAAACACAGATGTTGGGACTGGAAATTGATTCTGTGGCTTTGTTTGTCACCTTCTGGAATGGAATTAAACCAGTGCCCCAAAGACTGCTTTCTGTAAAGACTAGCCTATTTTCTTGTTTACTGGTTTGTTCTTCCCTCATCAACATCCACACAGTGTGAAAATGAAACATAACCTTCTGGCTTCAGTAGCACTGAAATCCATTGCTGTTTCTACTTTCATAGCATGGGAGGAGGCAAAGAGCAGGGTGTGCATAGAAATCTCTGGCAGGCATCCTGATTCCTCTTTACTTGTTGCTACCTTTTGTTCAAACAAAGCCATGTATACTATACAAAAGGCAATTTCAAATACCTGCATTCTGTTAATCAACATCAGAAGGCATCGCGGCAGTTTAAGCAAACAGTTTTTCAGTACAGGACATACTGCTGCAGGTGAGCAATGCATGAGAATATGTTGTCAGAGCTGCCATTAGAAACAGAGCCACAGAGAACGCCCGTGCTTTGAAAACACTTCATTCACATTCCCTTTCCTTGTAAACAGTAGTAAACTGAAGATTATTAGCTGCATAAAACCCAGACAGGGAGTTGCAAGCTGCTGACATTGTAGCATTGAATATACGGAGCTCAGCAGCAAGACGCCAACAGCAATCTGAAACAACCTTCATGAGACCCCCCCCCCCCCACCTAATAACTACGGATTCAGAGCGTCGTTGGATGTGCAACCTCCCAAGGTTACTGAACAACAATCCTATTTCTGCTAATAGTAGACACTCCTTGTTCATTTATAATTAGTCACTGTGGAGTTTTTATAAAGGTTTTTATAAAGGTTTTATAATGCTATGATTTGTTTTAAGGAGGAAGAAAAATATACATGTGTGCACACACACATTGAGCAGAGGATATTATCCTTCTACCATTCACTAGCAATAGTCACATTTACCTCTGGCATTTTGTGTATACATTGCAGGCCTTTTATGCTCTGCATCCTCTGAGTGATTATTGTGCTGAGAGAGGCTGAGACCTGAACATCTGTAGCTCCCCTAAAGCCACAAAGTCACTTCCCTCTGCTGTTCGAGCAGCAATGGCACCTAACTCAAACAGAACAGATATTCCTGGGTCTAGTGCTGAGAACACTAAATCTTTCCTCCAGCAGACAGCGCGACTGCGCTTCCTGCCGCAGGTCACTGAGCCTGTCTTCTCTACACTGTAAATCACAAATGGCTGGAGAGAGCAGAATTTTGCACAGGAGAAGTCCCCCTTAATCAATGGTGATGTTTCTCATTTATTTGGTTTTAAATAAAAGTTGCACAACTTTGCCTAGTGGCTCAGCAATGGTGCGGTCAGCAAGCTAACGTGACATCATACTGATGCCGTCTGTTTCAGACTTTCCCCTAAAGGTCAGGGGAATGAGGCATGAAAGGGAAAACAGAGTCATCAGTAATAATTTCTTTTATTTTCCAGCCTGATGAGCCATAAGTCAGATTGTTAGCACACTGTGATGTGTGGATGCAGGCAGGTTTTAATACCCGTAAAGACAGCTGTATCTGCAACATTGGAAGCTTAAATTTTAGTTTAAATATTTAGAGGATAAATACTGAAATGACAGATCTGGTGGTTTCACAGTGCTTGTACCACAATAAGCAGTGAAAGCCATATCTGGAAAAGCACAGGCTGGGTTTAGGTCCCAAGTGGTCTGTCGTTTCACTGCTGAAGAAAAGTAGAGCTCAGCTGTTGCACTCTGCAGAAAGCTAGCAGAGAAGCATTGTGCCATACCACAACAATCAGAGCGCTCTGCTCAGCCCCGGCGGCGTGCGCTCGCTCTGAAAGCTTGGATGTGTGCGAACGCGCTGGCGCCAGGCTGCCAATGCCTTGGCCTTTACAGTGACAGCATTGCTCGCATTGTAGTGCGGAGATCCTCTGAGCGGTTTGACTAAGTACCCTGGCTTGTGCAAAGGAGCTCAATTACTCTGTCTTCTTCTGGGCCTTCCAAAATCACAAAGAGAACCAAACAATATGATTTCTGAACTGAAGGTGAGGAAACACACAGGCTGTGTTCTCCGGTCAGGTAAGGCTCCGTGTTTTCCATGGATTTTGTCTGCAGTAAAAAAGCCAACACGAAGCTCTGTGTCATATGAATAACCATGAAATTACCCAGTCACAGGAGATGTACAGCTCTGCAATGATGCAATTCATTTTGTAAAACAACAAGAACGGGCCGCACATTTTCCCAGTAGATAATTCAAGCTTTTTCTTTTCTGTAGTAATCCATTACTGGCAAGATTTCTCCTCTTAACCACAGAAATTAAAACGTTAGTACATGACGCAAAATTACTTCTCAGGTCACGTTCACTAAACTAAACAAATACATTTTTATTTCTCAACTGGAAAGCCTCTTAAAGCTACTTTTAGCAACCTATATACTTCTAGCATTTAAGACACAAATTCCTTTTCTCCTTGCTTAAATCTACATTTTCACTTGAAACACTGCTGTTTTGCATTCATTTCCAGCGTGCCCGGCTATTGTTTCCACCTATCGCATTGTTATCAGATGTTCTGCAGGTTGACAGTTATTACTGCATGCCAAGAGCCAATGAAGGCAGCACAGCTATTCGTGCTTATTCCATGGCCAGTATGCACGGTATCATCCTAATCAGTGTATCATTCAATACTCTTCTCACCTGGTTTCCAGGCTTGATTTCAGATACATTGGGCATGCAAGAAATCAGTGGGTGTGACATTCTGTTTTTTATATATTCCAATTCAGAAGTAGTTTTAAAAGTTATATATTACTGAGGCTACTTGTGATTAAACTAATGTACTGCTTCAGGTAAATGACCTGTGTCCTGTTCCTATGAAAGAACATGAAAAGTAGAAAGAAGCTACACTTGCATTTTTTTTTTTAAAGATAAAGATAAAATTTGCATATGAAACCTGGGAGAAATTTACTGCTGGCATGTAATAGTGCTTTAGTATTCAAAATAGGAAAGAAAACATTTTCTCTTTGTATTTCACTATCTCAGACAAAATCTCTAGATTTTCTTGTCCTTCCTTTATTCCTTTTTTTCTCCTGATTGCGTTTATTATTTTTTTCTCTCACTAGTAAGACATTGTGGCCTTCTGATGTGCTAATATGTCTCTAATCCCTCTGTGGTTAGTACTAGCAAGTTCGTTCATCTTTATACCTACATAATATTTTCTTAACTACATAGTTACGTATTTTACATCAGAAATTGTACATGCTATCTTTTGAATTTTATATGTCATTGTGGATTTTGTATTTATATTTTAATTTATAGATACATATTGTGGTTTTAGAACTAGAATATTTTCGGATACTCAGCTTTTCTTTACTGTCTGTGTGGTTAGAAACTGAATATGAATTTTTAAAACGAAATTATATGTTATATACTGGCTGGAAGTTAAGAGGCATTATGAAAACATTAGTTTAAAACTCAGAATAGAGCTATATGTTGTTAGCAATGAAAGTCAGGAGATAATTTTTCCATCAAAATACAAGAGGGAAAAAAAATTCACGCTTTCATCGAAACAAGTCTTTTTTTGGGGAAAAATTATCATTTTTGAGAAATATGTAAAAAGAACACAAATACGCTCACTGAAGTTCAGATACGTCTCCCATGCACATTAACAGAAAGTTGAATTATTTAGGAATATTGAGTCCCCTTATGATTTGTTAAATTCAGAAAACTACTTAGATTTTGAAAACTTATTAAGCATACATCTAGAAATCAGTTCAAGCAATACTCTGCAGCATGAATGTCCTTTCATATTAGGGATCATATCACATGTTTAATATGCTTAGGGCCACAATATAAATTGCTGGAAGGTTACTTGTTAGTGTTACACTTAAGTTATAATTAATTTATATTTTAGTGGAATGATAAAAGCTGCACAAATTAAATATAAATTAAATGCTCCTTTCTGTAAAGGAGCATTTAGAATTTTAAATGTTGCCCTAGAAACTTAAGATATTGTACATTTCATCCTAATTCTTTTTTCTAAACATTTAACAGTTTTATATCTCTAAATTCACTTGCTTTTTAAAATGTATAGAGTGATCTGGAATTCAATTTATGTAAGTATTTGAGTAACAAAATGTTAACTTCCACCTAAGGAAATAGAGAAAAAAAATTAAAGTCTTCTGTAGTTAAAATGATTATTAAACAATAGTGTACTGTTAACTTTCATTCTGCTGTCTCTGGGTAGCCAAACACTTTAACTAGAAATGTTTCCTTCAGAAAAAAGGTAGGAAACAACAACCATGCAAAAACCTTGGAATTCAGTGCTAAAAAGTAATGGATCTTCTTCTCAATCAGCTTTCTTTTGTAGAAAATGGAACACCTTAATGGAGAAAAATGTCTAGCTCCTCGAAGCAAGAAAGAGCAGGGAAGTAAGGGTTTTTTACGTTATTATTTATGTTAGAGCTCATTTGATCTGGCCTCTAGTCCAAAGGTCAGAATGAACTACTAACTCATTGGAAGGCCCTCCCTCTGATAACATATTCAATTTTCTTTTTGTTCCACCTAAATGATAGAAGATTGTAATATAACATGAGAATTTCAGGACCTAATTTTCTCTTTTCTTTTTATTACGCTTTAAATCATTGTGAAAAACCTCACCACCCGAAGCATTTATAAGCAAAGGTGGATCACAACTTTAAAGTGGATATTGGTAGACAAGCACTGACTGGAAGACAGACAAGAGAACCTCCTCTTCCACCTTAATACTGCTGGGGCCCAGAGGGCACCCCGAGGCCCTGACTGTCCTCCCTGGGCCCCCCTTGCACCCTCCACCTGGCCTCGGGGGCTTTGTTTCAGCTTCAGCTGATGCTACGTGGGTCTAGCTCAGCAGAGAGCAGGCTCACAGCTTGTTGCTGATGTCCAGGGTGGGCAAGACTATGCGGGCTGGGGTAGAGCGAGGATGGTGGAAATTATTAGCTGCCTGAGCATGAATTGTGTCCTTTGTCCTCAGCTGCAGAGCATGGGCTCGGTCCTGTTTTATTTATTAGTGTAATGTTAGCCTGAGACACCTCAGGGACTATTTCTTTTGGGCAATGTGCAGAGTAAATAGTGCTGAGTATGTGAAAGCCAGATAATTGTCAATAGGGCTAGATGACTTTCAAGACAACAGTGAAAATCCTCAGAAACCTTGAATCCGAGCCTTCTCTCAGGGACAGAGTATTAGTTTAAAGAAAAGAAAGAAACACCTGTTACTGTTGTGTAGAATTCATCACGCATGTATAGTTTTCCTGACATATTTTTGGCATATAAATGAATACACTACTATGTAGTCCTACACAGCCCACAGATTGCAGTGCTAGGTTCTACAGAATGCAGGAATCAAACAGCATTGCAGACCTTTGCTTTGCCATGGTGTTTGTCCACCAGGAACATAAGTGAGCCTTTGGCTCACTATGCGAAAGAGAGGTGGAAAGAATATAATAATAATAATAATAATAATAATAATAATAATAATAATAATAATAATAATAAATATTTCTGTCGTTCCACAGTTACTCAGACCAAATGTGCTCCTGAAGTTTGAACAATAACAGTGAAGTTCTGTTGCGACTTTTCTTGTAAAACAGTTCAGCAACATCTGCAGCTTGCACGTTTTAGAGCAAAGGTTCCTGTGCAAAATACAGCATTGCAGGAGCGCCTCTGTCAGACACTTAACTGCTTGTAACCATTCTCCAACAGAAACAGTTCCTTCTCTAATGGTTGTAACGTGGAACAGCTAGTATTTGACAATACAGTACTTTAGACATGCAAAGGCTGGCATGAACCTTGGTGTACTGATAAAACTTACCAGCATGATTTCTTCTACTATAATGGTGCATTTGCTGAGAATTAATCCCAAAGTGGGTGATGTTTAATACAGTTCTAATCCTATAGCAATCCATGTGGCATGACAGTGTTTGCTTACTTTATATCTTAGGAAACGCTTTGTCAATATGTTCCAAGATATGACTGCTATATCCGGGGGAAGAAGGAGAGGAAGGAGAACGTCTGTGGTAATTTTTTCGATTAGTTCAATTCTTTAACATGAATGACCTTCTCATTTAGACCAGACTCACATTTCAGCCACAGAAATAAGTCATTGGAATTGGTGTAAATTACTTTTTTAATATACTTTTCATTGATAGTTAGATCAAAGTCAGGGCCCGCAGATGTCAAATAAAACATTTTAGAAATGTTGACTATTTTATGTCATTCATCTGATAGATACTAGTTATAAATAGTGAAAGATGAACAACATGAGCTAAAATAGTGGAGTATATTCCAAGCCCTAAAGGAGTAGATTTAAAATCAAGAAGTTTAATCTTTTTACAATGCAGTACGTTATTGGAATAAATAAAATGTATTGGGATAACAGGTTGAATTTTTAAGATTTCTCAATAAAGGCTTTTTCTTTTTTCACTGGTGGAAATTTTACTTTGAGTGTATAGTTTCACGGCCCCAAGACCAAGATGAATCCTACCAAACATTAAGTGTTTTGCTATAATGTTTATCTTAAGAGTCAAATGATTAGACTCCTACTAGCAAAAAAAAGAAAAAAAGAGATAGACAACTCTAGAATTTGAATCAGTCTTTGGAATCACTTTGCATATGACAGCAAGAATCCATGGTACTTTCATTGCTTGCTGCTGAGAGTGTGTCAGATGCCTAAATTTAAGAGAGGTACATTGGATTATTAGCCATAGCTTGTAGTCTTTCCCGGTAGACTAGTAGGCTACTTTCCTTAACCTTCCAGAATCTCTGCATTTATATTGGTAAAAAAACTCCTTTTAAGTACTTATTTTCATAGCACTTTTATTAATTTCTTTGTTCAACAAAGAATTTCAAAATCAAGATTTTCTGCATCGTGGTCTAAGCTTCACATTAAATGATGTAAGATTACCCTCATTTCCTTACTTAACTTCAAGTACGAGATATAGAATACTTCACACATACATACTGTCTTTCATTCAGGATTCATTACCACCTTCCAAATGCCATTCTGTTGACTTATGCAATTACTTAGCTATTGATCCTTTCATTCTTGCTGAGGTAATAATCGATATGGGTATGCTAAGCTGAGGACTTTCACAGTGCCTTGTTATTTAGGTTTAGGTCTAGTGAAACTTTTTTACAACCTTTAACAGAACCTACTGCTTTTGAGTCTCTAAATCTGTAAACTGTTGATTAATTACTGTCTTTCTTTCCTAGGAAAGTGAATTACTTCTGAGACTTACACTGTTCAGTACCTTCTTAAAAGTGCCAGGCAGTAACTAGCCAAACCTCTGTTATTAAGGAGCTATGTAAATGATATTTTAAGAAGACTGCTTGTCTTCTTTCAAAAGTAAGCAACGTGAATTAGATAATACTATAGTGAAAATCTACAGGTAAAGGAAGCCAGTGATAGATAAAAATGTAGTTAAGTATGTATGACTGAACCAAACCCTCTCTCTCTCTGTTTTAGTCTTATAGCACAGCCAAAAATAAAGGTAAATGTGGTAATACAGGTTACACAGGTGAGGTGATTAAAGTGATTATCTTTTCCTTCACGCTCCCATCACTATCAGTGGCACCAGGGAACAAATTCTGGGGGGCTGATCCTTACTGCCTTCCTGTAAATCACGTTGAGGAACTCATCTCATTGCACTTCAGACGAGCTTCCTAGCTCTTCAAAGGCTGAGCCAGTCATTCAAGCACCTTGGATAATCAGGGGAGAAAAATCAGCATATTCAAAGGCAATTACCCCCATTCAAAGGTAGGTGTGCAAATGCTGTAGCTTCACAATCAGTTTAAACCAGATTAAGTTGGCAGTACTAGAGAAAAGTGATCTTCTTGTTCTTCTGCTCCTCTATTTCTCCCTTGTGTCAGCACAAGTGTTTACCTTCCAGTTAAAACTACACGGTTGGGGGTTTTGCCGCACTAGTTTTAACTGACATTGTTTCTCTGACCCGGTCCACTCTGCAGCTGTACAAAGCTTCCCCAAGAGGGTGGAGAAGGCAGAGAGATGAAGGGGAATGACAGAAGCACTTCTTTTGGCATCAGTGCCAGATGCTGCTGCTGCAAATTGATTGTGAAACTATAGCATAAGATGCAATAAGCTGCCTGCCTCTATTGATTGCAGATGGGGTTCACTGGCTAGCCGGGCCTATAGCAGAGATGAAGCTGCTCTAAAGATGTTTTTCTAGTGTAGTTCAGATCTTGATTCAAAATGTTACACTTTTTAATATTAAAATATATTTCTTAATGATAAGGAAAACACACATATAAATTTTTTTTCTGCTTAGAAATGTGCTGTTTACAAGGACCTAAAGAGTGTAGATTTTTAATACCCTTCAGCAAAACAAAAAGAATCTATTTCAGAACATGAAATGGATACACATTGCACTTATTTTTTAATTTTAACTATGCACAGGGGAACTAAATACACAGACTAAGTCATATAGAAATATAGGAGAATCAGACCCACTATACGTCTTGTCTACAGTTTCTTACAGAGGTTGGAGTCCTTTGGGATTCATATGAATTGATACAAAAAATTAAAAAGGAAAAAAGTAATAAACAGTAATGGAAACCATGTTTCTGTTCTGCTGCCAGAAGGGATTATAATATTCTGAGTACAAAATACCTCTCTGAATGAAAAGTGGGCACAATGAAGGGGGAATGAGAAGCGGTGGTGGGGGGAACAAACTTGCATTTGTTTTTATATCTTACAATATTAATAGTTCAAAGAGGTTCATCTGATATGAACAATAGATCTTTCATCTTTTAGCCCACCAAACAGTGGAAAACCTCAAACAACTGGCACAGCATTTTTAGAAAAGAAGATAAAGGGGGAGAAGGAAATCTCCTAACAAATTGAAAGCCTCTAAATTATTTTGGAAGCAGGTCAATTAGCTACATTTTCTGGAGAAGCAGAATACAATTTGGGAAACTGGTTTATCTCTCTGTCCTCTAAAGACTTTGCAATAAATTTGCTCTGCCCATGACAAATGCTCCTGATTGTTATAGTGGGGCTGATGCAGTTCCAGAGACAGAATTCCTCCTACACTTAAGGAGTCAACTACCAAGTTACGCTGGAGTTTCAGGCCTCAGCAGTTATTTGTGTCGCTGTGTTTTATTATTATCTGCAATGGATAATTTAACCACAATTTAAGGGCTACATCAACTATGGGAAAGACTGGTCCCAAGGATGGAATTATGGTTTCCATGGAGATTTACCTTCAAGATGCTAGAACATTAGTGAAATTCAAAATCTGCCACACATTACGTAAAGTGTAAAACTTTTTGAGGTTGACCTTCCCTCATATCCGAGATACATATAAGCCTTGTCCAGAAGTGGTTGATAAAGCTAGGCAGCAAGTTTGGCTAGCAGAAAGCTACTGAAAGGCAAAACAGTATATAGAAGATTAGTGTGTTTTAGGTTAAAACTTGATCTTTACATTATCCTAAATCATGAGCTTTGGCCAGTAATTAGGTGTGAGGTTAGCTGAACTGGTTTGGATAAGATCTGAACTAATTTGTCTTCTGCAATCCCTTTGCTCTGTGTGATAATACATCCTTTTCTTGTTGTGGGTATGAACATTATTCACAGCTTTTGAAACGCACCACTCCCAATAAGTATCACAAGCTGGATGCAGCCAAGTAAATAAGAAATTCTATAGAAAAATATTTTCTTCAAAAAATGTATAGAAACAGTAACTGCCTGGAGTAATGGCTTTAGCTGTAACTCAGCTTTTGATTCTGCAGCTACGACTGTGGGAAGTCAAAATTCCAGATTTGATCCAAATTTTTCAAACTTTAGCTCTCAATAGAGAACACAATCACTGTGTATCCAAATTCTAGTTATTCTAGTGATTACAATCTGCTTCTTTTCAGCTATTTTGAAAACTGATTCAGTTTAGAATTTAGATTTTCCTCTTGAAACAGAAATAACCACCTTCCCCTTTCAAAAGACTTCTAAAAGCATTAAGCAAATATTCCTAACAGGTATAATGGGAAAATTAGTCTTGTGTACTCCTTCAGATCATGTCATACCTTTCTTAATATTAAGGTCTGCTTGTTTTTGTATCAAATTTGAGAGGTTATAAGTACTCAACTCAGAAGTAGCCATCTACTTGTGGTTTCCTGCAATGTGTTGTATGTGCATTCAGTTCTCTCTGGTCTAAATTTAAAATATTTTTACTCCAAGCCTCAATGCTCTTAATTTAAAATACATAGAGCTATTTGGAAATTTAGGCCAGTTAAAAACTGAATATGGCTCTCACGGTTATCTCTAAAAACTGTTCACTATTAGTTTCTCAGACTTTGGGAATCTTAGTTTTTGTCTGTAAATTCTTAACTGTTTTATGCCATTCCTCAACCTCCAGCAGTATGGCTCAAAAGTTCGTTTCTGCCACTTTCCATATCCTCCCCCCCCCAATTTTCATTAAACAAAATAGACACTATACTGTATATTCTACACAAAATTATCAGAAAATAAAGTGCATCAAATAGCACTGAAAAGTCATATTTGATGAGCTATGATTATTGTGATTATACAAATGATAAATTGTGGAGAAATGAAGAGAGGTTTCTTCTCTTTCACTTTTTTAAAAAGTAGCTGGAACCAAGGCTGGAAGAGATAGCATGCACATAGCCTCTGAAGTGTTAAATATTTTATCCACAAGACGAAGAAAATAGCTATTATCATAGTAAGAGAAGTTGTTATTCAGTGAGAAATGATAGCAACCGTTGAATGTAATTTTCTAAATCTAAAGCCTACCGAGCAATAGAAACTTCAGGAAAAAGGAAAACTAAAAAAGCTTTTGTGTAGTCTCTGGCATAAAAACAAAACAAAATCTGGAACAAATTATAGCTGATATAAACAGTAGAATCAGAGGTTTATCTGACATCATTTAAAGAACTTTAATTAATATAGAGAATGATGAAACTATCACACTACAGAGACAGAAGTAGAAAATTAAGAATGCAAAAATACACTGTATACAACTGCATTTTATGTAATCTACTCTGAATGCTATTTCTTTCCTTTATATGTTAAAACAAAACAACAAAATTAGGCTTTACTTGGCGCCATTGATAGGTTTTTTTTTTTTTCTCACAGAGCTGCTTTGGCTTCTTGAACATTTATTTAGAGGGAAACTTGTTTAAGACACTGATGGCACCAACAAATTTCATGATGGGATTTTTAAAATGTGGAATTATCTAATCTGTATAGTCAGGGGTTTTATCATTAGTGTAAAATGATATTAAGCCATTGTATTAGGCCATTTATTCTCATCCTAAAGAAAACTTTAAACTCATAGAGATTTTCTTGAAGAAAATAGCATTAGGACGTTGAAAAACAGGTTGGAAATAATTCAGAAAGCCAAATCCTGCTCTCATCTATGTTAATGTGAACTGAGCTTACACTGGAACAATTGGGAAGGAGAAAAAGAGAAAAAAAAAAGGAATAAGATCAAATGGTAGCATAAGATGAAGTCAGTAACCAGATCAAACACTAAAACTGGGGGAGAGTGTTAAGCCTATGTAGTATCTGAACACCTCAGATAGAAATAGTGTTTGTCATTACAATGTATTTGTCCTGAAAATCAGTGCTATCTCCTTTTCAAAGATGAGGAACTAGGTAATATCACGCCTTCTCAATAGTAAATCTGAGGCTGAGTTGAGCCTGAAAGTAAACTCAGGCCTTCAGAGGTCATCCTTAGTAAGCTGTCAGCTTGAGAGAAGAGTTGGTCTGTCTCTCCATCAATCAAACTAGACTGATTTCTGGCAACAGAGAATCTATCTTTAGTCATGCATCTTCAGGAAACGTGCACGCTCATTCCTGACACGACATTATTTTCAATTAATCTGACTGAGAGTATACCAAAAATATAGTTTATTCCTTCTCCTTTCATTACAGTCAAGACTGCTGCTACTTACTCTATAAAAAACAAACATACCTTATTTGCTCATATTTGCTCTGTATCTAATTCTCCAGTGCCAAAGCAAAGGAGAAGGGAGAAAACAACAATTTTGTACTGTAGAATGGCAAATTCATTTTCTTTTCTGTCTTATCAATCTATGAAACATAGGGCAAAGAACTTAAGATCTACGATGGTGTAAATAGTCTCTAAAGTAAAAGAAGATGGGGAATGCAAAGTCAAAACCGACCAAGTTAACTAGCTGATATTTTTGGCTGGTGCAAGAAAATTGAGGATTGTGTGAAAGAGAGCTGAAAAAAGAGGCTGAAATTGGAGGTAAAAATTCATTACCTAGATGACAGGGATTGAGCTGGGGAAGAAGGTCATATCATATCTTTAAGATGTAAAAATAAAGAACAAAAAATTATAAATCAAAAGGGTGTGGGAATTTCCCAGATGAAAATCCGAAGGCAGAAACATAAAACCTACAATGGATGAATACAATCAGGGAAAAATAAACTAAAGGTTTGAGCCAAGTGGAAATAGGCTCCTGAAATTGGAGCCATATGTGACAAAAGGATGGAATAAATATAACTTAAAGAAACAGTTTGTTTTGTAAGATAATGGCTATATGGGAAACTGGCTCTTATTACTTTGAAAAAATAGGAATAGAGAGTAGTGAAACAGAAGGGCAAGAAGAGTGAATATAGATGTGAAAGGGCATAAGTGCTGGTTTTGGACAGTTTACATCAACGCATGGTGCTAGACCCTAATGGAATAGAACGGCACTCACTGTCACATGCAACTGGTCAATCAGCCCCAAAACAGGGGCAGCATATTCCAAGCTGAACAGCCTGACGGGTCCCGCAGATGGAGCCGAAAGCCATCAACAAAAGAACATTGCACAAAAAAAAAACCGTATTCAGGTATTTTCAGTATTCATTGCACCTCTCGTGAGCGGCAAATACAGGGATAATATATGGAGGAGAGGGGCAGCGCCTACAACTTTGATGACAAGTGGCTTTTTGGAAACAGCAGTTCCCTTTATCTAGCCGAACCCCAATAGCACGATAGGTGACGTGTCATTTGAAACAGATAAATGACAACAGACACGAGCAAAAGATGAGTGAATGTGGCACTCTGTGAAGGGGAACTAAAACAAGTAAATTTAATAAATACAGATAAGCAAATAAGCAAAACCCTGGAACTACAAAGAAGCAAAAAAATGGAACTCATTAGAACTTTCCCCACTGATTCTAGATGTCATCAGTATTTAGCTCAGAAAGATTCACTTTTCCATAAGAGAAAGAAGAAAATACTAAACTGCTGAGCTAGATAAAAGTAATGGAAAGTGCCACAGTAGAATAGGAACCGACAACTAGAAAATTAAGTGGCTAAGGTAAATACAGATAAGACAACTCAAATTCAAAACAAATAACAATAAGAGGTATTTCACAGAACTTCTAAAGTTTGATCATGAGGGTCAGGATCATTTTTAAGTGCGGAAAAGTGCTGCAATATGCACACAAATGGCATTCACAATCCACAAGACAAAGGGGAGAAGGAGATGCTTTAACAGGTAAAGGAGCATGCTGAGAATTCAGAAAGACATCTTAAAATGAACCATATCTGAAACAATGAAAATATGTCAGGTCAGGTCTGGTTTGTTTTTCTTCTCCAACATGATGGCAAAACAAAAAGCTTATGCTTTCAGAGTGTGGAGAGAGCAATAAGAATTGTTAAGATGATAACATCTCTTAAAAAAGCCTTCCTGCTTCTTCCATTTCTAAGTACCTTTTGCTTCTATTTTACAGGTAGTATGCATGTTATGGAAATGAATGCTTAAAACTGAGAAGACACGAGCATCTTAGGAGATAAGACTCTATTCACATCTATATAATTTCTTTATCTCTGCAACAAGTACTTACCATTTGTTTTTGGTAACACAAGTGAAGTTATCAGGGAGCTTTGATTCAACTCATTAGCAGACTTACTGCAGCCAAGAAGTCAGTGGATCACAGAAGCAAACTATCCTTTCAAGAGGCAGAAGAACAGGCATATAAAAATGTACATATGCATACACAGCTAGCAAAGTTCATAATCTCACCACTGTGTGATCATACCTGCACTGCTTATCAATATAATAATGAGATATCGATGAAATAATGAGAAGCAAATGAAGGCAGTAGGGACTTCTGCGCCTTGTCAGATTCCCTATGTGAACCTAAACCTGCTCTAGGTCTGCTCCAGCACAATGGCAATGAAAACACAGGTTTTAACTTATTCTCTGCATTTGAATCCAGCACAAAATTTATTTTATGTATTCTGTGCAGGCAATTGGAAGCTGGTACTCACACATACTTGTTTACGCAGAATAGGCAATTTCCAGTTTATAGATGGAGAAGCAAGACTTGATCCTAAAATCACTATAATGCATATATCTTTGTTTCACGCCAAAAGAGCTCATAGCACTACAAATAGGCTGTTCCTGGGCCTTACTTTCAAGCCAGAGCTGAAAGCGTTCTTGCAGATAAAGCTAGGAACTGAGTGGCTTTAAAGAAGTGCATGGGAAAAATCACAATAACATGTCATCCTGTTCACTATTTTCATTAGGCTGAAATAAATTACACTATTCTTGTCCATTTACAAGAAAAGACAATTAGATACTTGTTGCTAAATAACTAGGCCTATACATATTTCTTGCTCAATTTATTGTGACCTGTTGCAAATTCTCTCTCTTTTGTGTCTTGAATCATATTTTGTGATTGAGGATTTTTGTGCTTTAATATCACTGGGCAGCCATTTTCATACTAGAAATAAGCCTCTAATATCATAATGGGCTTCCATGTGTACTTCCTCCCATTAATGTCCAGGGGACAGAGAAACTAAATTCTGATTTTCAGTAATTACCTATTTGTTTTTACAGTATCAAAAAGGATCGTATAATGATTTGGATGTGTCCCCTTTTTATATTAGGCAAACTGTAAAAATTACCTTGACTATGTAGAGTATGACTTGGTGATTACCACCAATGCTACATTCAGCCAAAGTGAAAGAGTGTCCTGTACGCTTTATTCTTCCAAAACCATAAAGACTAGAGAGGGAATAATTTAATTTATCTGGAAAATCTCTCAGTGACTCATAAGGTAGAATTGAATCCAGCTTGCCTTTCAGCAGAGGTTGTGTGTGCCTTCATGCTGACAGCAGAAGGCCTTTTAAGCTGGAGGTGAACTGAAAAGATCAAGAATAGATGTAGTGGCGGTATAATAAGAAACTGCTCTGGAATACTTTTATGACCATAAATACATTTCATCACTGTGTAAGGATAAAGTCCTCACCTAAGTATTGCATATTTAGGGCTCATATAATTCCACAAAGAATGACATGAAACTGAGAAGCTTAACTTAAATGAGAGTCTACTTTGTGCCAAAAGCTTCCAAGATTAACTTACTTTTATACTACAGCTCACACATCTGTATTCTAACATTAACTGGCAAAACTATAGTATAGAAATATGTCTTTAAAAATAGACACAGAAGCAAAAATTACAGTGTTCCTGGCTTTAATGGAAACAGCATGTGCTATAAAAAGGAAAAAAATATGGTCTGGGAAACAGACAGGGCTGCTGAACACCATCATGCTGAGAAGCTGTTTTTGTTTTTTTCTTGACATATAGTTCTCTGATTAGTGCCTCACCTTACAAAATGTATAGCTCTTCTATATAATTTTCCAGAACATTGTTGTTTTGGGCATTTACTGTAGGTACGGAGAGCTATATTTCATCATCCTGCTTCTACAAAATCCACTGGGCCTTTATAATGCATGACTTAATATGTTGAGGTAATTCATGATTCATATTTTGATAACTGTTAAAAAGAGTAATTCACCAAGGTTTATTCTGTGTTCCATTACAGGCAAAATGGTTAGACATGGGTTTGTTACACAGCTTCAAGGTACACACAGTTTGACTCTTCGTTATGTTACCATCCTTAGTCAATGAAGAGAAATCTCTTTAGTTGGTTTAAGTAGGACAATAGGGAAATAAATATACAAATAAAATATCTTAATCAAGTGACTAAGGAGGGATAGGATTAACTGGACTGCTAGTCCAATTCTTACTAAAAATTGAGAGAACTGCTTTCTTGCACAAAATGTGCATAATTGACAGGTGCACAGAAACAAAACTGTAACAATAAACTTTTCAAATGCAAGTTTTAACTCTATTTAACCTAGAGATCACCAGGGACTCTAAGAGCCTGTCTACAGGTTGAAAGTGGCTAATACTTATTTTCTATTACAAAAAAAAAACATAAAACCTTCTTGTTTTGGGTTACAGAACTGTAATCTTGTAAAGAGCCTTACACACCGGTTCATTAGAGGAACCATTATGTGAGTGTAGATTGGCAAAATGTACAGATTAATTATCAGATATATAAAAACAAAGAAGATGTCTCACTTTACAGTGCAACTTACAAGACTTGATTGTATTTTCATATTCTAATTTGACAGCTTCTGGTCATATTGCTAATTTAAAATTATTTACATGAAGCATACTGATAACAATCATAGGTCTTCTTTAACTAGCTAATCTGCCCCAAATTACCAATTAGCCCACTCATATCACTTACTAAAGAGCATCACAGGAGAACAAATGATCCAGGCAGAGCTCTTCAAGTCAAAAGACGCATTAAATCACCAGGCTCTAGCGCGTTAAATCACCAGGATCTAATGTGTTCCACCCACTGTTTGAGTCAGAGAAGTGAACTAACAAGTAAGAACACTCCTGATTATTCTCACTGGTCAAACAGAGAACAAATCTAAATAGACAAAGCTCAGATTATTTAAGGATGTAAAGAGACTGGCAGCTTTCAATTTTCACCCCCAGAACCAAGCTCGTAGGACCTACTATTGTGTTCCATGAAAAGGGACACAGTCAGATCGCGTTTAGTCAGTAGGTTGTTTATTCTTTAGCCACTGCATTTCTTAGATTGTTTTCCAGGCTACAGAATGAATGGCTAGGCCAGAAGGATATCACCCTTACTAGTTGACAAAAACTTGGTATAAAAATGGTGAGGTGGCATAAGAGAAATAATCACCATTAGCTACTGTTATTGCTAGACGGAAACAAGAAGACAGAACAACATGAGCAAAAGGCAGCTAGACTCAAAGCTTGTTAGATACAAAGCGTTAAACTTTGAATTTCAATAGAAAAATGATATTTTTATCTCTTTTGCATTTTTTAATTGAGCTTCACAAGAATTGACCATGAAAGCATCAGCCTTCACCTTTTGTATAATATGAGAGAGGCTACCCAATTTCAGAATTATTCCTTATATTCTGATTCTTGACTTGAAAAGATCTCACTTATTTTATCATAATCTGAGCAAAACTAGATAATCCGATCTTAAATCTGCTTTAATCTTTAAATCAGTTTAATATTTAAATCTGTTTCTAATTATGTAAAACTTTCTCCATGGAAATGGTGTGTTTTGCGTAAGGTGAATGAGACCTGCCATGACAATATATCATTTATCTTTTCAAATTCTGTTCCTTTTTTAACCCGTTATTCAATCTCACCTCCAGATTTTGACTATAAATAATAAATATTCTGGAAATGTTTTTAATTTCAGTATAATTTTGTAGCAGAACTGCAATAACTGGAAAATTCCATATTGGTGCTTTATGAGGTCTGAAGACTTTTCAAAGCTATTCGTAGCTATTTACAGCTCTAAAGATTTAAGCAACATAAGACATTACATTAAGCATCTAAAACCAATTGTTTTGAATGTTGAACCTCAATGACATTTCAAATCATTGATTTTGGATGCCTAAATGAACATTTTTTTCTCTGAACTTTCTTCCTGACAATCAATATATTTAGCCTTACATTCTCCTCTGAGATTGTCATATGCTACATTTTCCCATTTTACAGATGAGGAAACTGCATTAAGATCAAATGACTTGTCCAAGATCAGATAGACATTCTGTGGCAAAGCTATGATCTCTAAATCTAAGGGTAGCATTGTAGCCATTGGACCACTCTTCACTTTTTTTTTTTACATTTTTACACAACTAGCCTCTCTACCAAATACTAGTTTTAAACTTGTTGACTTTTGAAATTAGTTGTCACTTGGAAATGACAAAGATGTGTGAAATGCGTTACAATATTGGAAAAATTGGTTGTTATTCAATTTTCATCAAAGTAAAATGAACGCCTTGAAATAAGAAAATGACAGCATTTCCCTCTAGTGGCTTTCTCAATATTTCATAATGTTGGTAAGACACAATTTTTCCACTTCAGCTTCTTTCGTCAGCCTATTCTTCCCATATAGATTTTTTTTTCTCCTGTTGAATTCCTCAGTTTTAAAACTTCTCCCAGATAAATCTTGCTTCTTACTGTATTCCTTTATTAAAAAATATTGCAGCAGAAAATAGAAGAAAAATTTTATCAATCCTTTTCTATCTCAGATACATCAGGAACAAATTCATTCCTGTCCCCCTTCAAAATGATGCTGCAAAGTGGAGCTTGAGCACCATTTCTTTCCATTGAACATACTTAAAGCATCCTAAATTTCAAGAAACAACTATTGCACATAATTAACAAGATCTAGCTTCTTCAAGTGCCTGAAGTTGTAGAAACAAACAAAAAGAAATAGAGAGTGTAAATCCTTATGTATTGTTAAAGCAGGTCTTCATCTTTGCCTTAGGAAACAGGAAATATATCAGTAAAAACGTGAAGATTTTCTACTAAACCATGAATATGATTTGATAGAGTTTTGTTTTTAACTTCTGGATGCTTCTCATTGCCAGTTATTGAATGGGAAAACAAGGTATTAAAAATGGATGATCCTGAAAGCTTGACTCTTGCTGGGCTGGTGATGGGGGCGGGTGGTTGCAGCGCAATTTAGCACTTCTGAGGGAATTCAAAATGGATTGTTTCTCTAACAATATGAAACTGATAAGTATTAGTAGACAGGTATGAGCTAAATAAAAAGGATAACATGAGATTCTCCCAGGACCTTCAGCCACCAGTATTACCAGTAAATCAACAGATCACTAACTCATCAAATGGTTTTCCTCTAAATGCATAACACACTTTTCTTATGCAGATTAATGCATCTACCACTGTTCTTTTGCTGTTATTTTTCAATACAGAGAGGAGAACTGGACCGACTACGCAATAACATGATGCATCAATGGACTCTGCATACCTGCCTATTGTAATGCAAGCATTTCTTCTTTGTGCTATTTATTCCATGTACAGTGTGCTGTTAGAGATAAAGAGCTTTATTAAGAACTTGAGCTTGGCTAGGTTTTCGGATCAATCTGGATAGGGTTGACAGAAATATCAGCAGCTTCAGAAACATAAGATAAACACTCAAATGTTTCTCTAGAAAGCCCCTAAGTGATCATCGCTATTGTGTATAGCCTTTATTAATACCTCCTCTACAGAGACCACACATATTTGAAACTTTTCAGAGGAAGTAGGGGAAGGGAATTGAGTCTGTTTAGAATATAAGCAGGTTTCTAGTTTGACCTTTTAAACTTACAAAGTGAAGGAAAAAAGGAATTGATGATGAAGACAGGAAATGATTCCATAAGAGATTACCTGGCAATGACCACGTATATTCAAATTTGAATGACTGGTGGGAGGAGAATCTGGCTGCCATGTAATGCTATTTCTTAATAGCAATATTTTCAGGAATATTAAAGCATCAAGTTCATTCAACATGCAATGTATCCTGAGAAAAGTCAGATGCAGGGCTCAAGTGAACAATCAGTACTGGTATACCACAGAGAACAAATCACAACAACTAACTGTTCAACAAATTTAACTAGTTTACTTATAGCTCCCTTTATATTACAACACAGGCTGGTATGTCAAGTTTGCTTGAATCAGACCTCATTGCAAAAATAACCTGACAAATGATTGAAATAAGCCACACGTATTATGAATCAAAGTGACACAGAATGTTTATGGAGGGCAATGTTTTAAAGATAACCAGATAGTTTTCTTTTATCTTCTAGATAAAGCGTCATCTAAGATATTATGGAAAATGTCAGCTAGATTATTTCTAATGAGCTACTCCCTAGAGTTACCTGAACACTTTTTTGCAAAACTAGCTCTCATTTTGATTAAGATGAAGCTATTATTCTAGATGCCCGAAAACATTTAAGGTTATATAAGAGAAAAACTTGGAAATATCATTAATTCTGACACCTAATTGCATTTCAAATTATTTCTTACTTTCTAGCCTTGAATGATTTATAATTTTGGGCTCCTATCTGAAGGGAGAATACATAATTCTTGTTGAGACTGTTGTTTCAAACAGCCTTTGGTTATAGTTTCAGATTTAAAAGGTGTTTGTTCATTTTCAGAGGATTTGCTCCTGCTGCCTAAAGAAAAATGGAGAAAGACAGGATGAGATGAGGATGCCTGCAGCTATTGCAGCCTCCTGTTGGCTTGTTTGACAAGATCTTGCCAGTGTACATGGGAAATATTCTACTGCAGAAATGGGTATTAGTACAAAAACCAGAGCAGAAATACATCTCATACTAGGCCTGGTCTAAGATCAAGAACATAGGTATAAAACAAGAAAAGCCTTAAAAAATGCCATCTGGTTCTTACAAAACATACAGAAAAAGCAAAGACTTCTCTCACTGCTCCTGATCTAAGATAAAGAATGCAAATACAAAACCAGAATTGTCTTAACAAAGTTATATGTATCAAGATAGTCTGAACCTTACCAAAGCAGTAGAAAGTATATAAATGGATTTTTTTTAATTCTAAGTGAAAGTAACATTTCAAGATTTTAATGAAGTAAGTCTGTAGAATTTTCAAGCTGCTGAAAGAACTGGCAAATTAAATTACAAGTGGAATAGTGTTTTTTAGAAAACTTACCAACTCATAGTTGTTACCTTCTAACTGAAGAGTAGTGAATGCTTTACCTATTCAGATATGGGAACTAGTAATTTGATAGCTACTGGCCTATTTGTCAGACTGCAATAGTACATCTTGGAAACAAATGTGGAGGAAACAGATAGTTAAAGACATGCAAAGATAAATCATATTGTGTATTTACTTAAAGAAAATGAATGCTGATCTGATAGTCTTTTTTTTTTTTTTTTAGGTTACGGAAGTGTAACACATTTGCCCACTTTGACATAATGAATTTGGGAAGCAGTAACAATAGACATAGATTAAAATGTCATCTCTGACACAGGACTAGATCTGTAAATGTGGGATGAGGTCTATAACAGCAATATAAGATCTTGTGCTTGGTGACTGAGAAGAGTATTAGCTGTAAAAGGAAGTTTTACACACTGGAAATTACAGATGAGAAGAAAAACTACATATTCAGTGATCACAGAATGACTATGAAGCATTAAAGTGATCAAACTACCAGAAAAAAAAAAGACAGAACAATCTATTAAAGATTTCCCAGTTAACATGGCACAATGATATTAATACTTTCTTAATAGTCCAACTCATACATGAGAAGTGCCCTATCCATTTCGAATCACTATGCACAAGCCAGGATTGAAACCAGAACAGCTAACAGGATGTTGAAGGAAGTGAGCAAATTGTGTTATGAGAAACAGGTAGCTTACTTCACTTACAAAATGAAGTCTAAAATATGAGGGAGAAAAGAGAAAGAAGTAAGGGCATAGAACTAAAGTCCTACCGTAGGAAATAACGCTTATGAACTGTCCAGAACAGCAAGGACTTGAACCAACTGAAAAATAAAAGCCTAGAAAAGCCATCCAAAGTGAATTCAACAACCTAAGTGACTTTTAGGCTGAGATAGATACCTTTATAAATGGGATCATTGGACTTGTCACATATAATTGCCAAGGACAACACTTGAGGGAAATAACAATAAGAAAAACTGTAGCTAGAATGAAAGTACTGTTCCAGTCCAGACTCTAAGGTTTACATTTTCTGTTCTGAAGTTATTGGTACTGGTCAGAGTGCTTGTTAAATATATATATATATTAGGATCTTGTTATAGGAAATGCTCATATGGGAATCAAATCTCTCCAACATGATAGTCAGTTGTTGCCTGGGTGGTGATGGAAGGGCCTGTGGGTCCTTGCAGCAGTGTCTGAAGCTGGATTGGGTGAGACTTTCCAAACTGCTGTTCAGCTCAGTTCTTATATCCAGCTGGCCATGGACCTATGTGACCCCTCCAACATGCGCATGACCGATTCCTATTGATTTTCTAAAATTATATGCAAAATATTTCCTAACTGTCTTAGCTGAGTGCAAATAACTGCTGTACACAACCATTTCTGCATCTGCAGGAACAACTTCTACTGGAAAGTGTCTTATTTATGTATAATTTGATCAATTTTGCATTAGGAACCCTCTAGGAGTCTCTGGGACAGACAGACTCTCCACACACCATCAACACACCTAAGTATAGCAGTTGGTCTACTAGCAACTGGTCAGCACGAGCTGACTTGGTGAGTCTCTACACGGGCTTGAAATTCCCACCTGGAGAGCTCCTGTAACAATTTTTCAAATACTTAAGTGTAAGGGTAGCTAGGAGTTCAAGTTGGTCCAATGTCTCACCTAGGAAGTTTCTGGACCATCCAGTAAGTTGATGATTTAAGTACAGTGGGTGTGCACACAGGCACACTCATTTACACGACAATTTCAACTATAGGAAAAACTTCAGTTTTATCTTTATACCTCACTTATGACACCAGTTCCATAGATCTTGCCACGTGTGCTTGAGAGGCTGGGGATGCAATGCATACTTCTGCACTAAGAAGGTACGTAGATGAAAATCACTCCGTACGTATCAATGGGCCATTCCTGCTCCTATTCCTTTGGAAGCAATGGACAATTCCCTGAATAACACAAGTAGAAAGAATTAGTAGTAAATGAAGTCAAGCTGTCAACAGTTTAAAAAGTGAAAAATATTTTAAAGATTCTTAGGGGCAGGATATCACTAACACTTGGCTGTCTTTTCCACTAAAACCTACTAGAGAACATGGATAATGCTAAGTATTTGAGCAGTTTCTAACCAGAATAGCCATCTATTTTAATGACTAGTTCACTCAATAATTAAAATATTTATTGTAATGTCTTGTGGGTAACCTGATTGAAATCTGCAGGTGATTTGAAACAAGATTTGATAGATAAATATTCTTGTTTTCAATTAATCACATATAATCACAAATATTTGTTAGAAATAGGATTAAATATTTGCTTCCAGTTCCTTTTGGGAGGGCTACCTTCATGGCACAAAATATGCCTCTTTTTTTAATCTCATTATTACATTTTATCAAGTTCTTTCGGGTCAAGGCTTGTACTGCACTGGAAATGATGGAGAAAGAAGAGAAAAACAGACAAGTGAAATACAGTTTTTGAAAAGATTCTCCTTGATGCTCTTATTCAAAGTGAATACATGAAATATTTACAAACTAGTGAGTCATCAGCTCCTTAGGAATTTAGTAAAACTCTTACTAAGTTATTCTTTTACCAGAAAGTCCACTTTCTTAAAATTTATGTCTTAAACTCCATTTTCTTCTATCCTGCTGTGCTAAGAATACATATATTTTATATCAACTCTTCTTAGAGGGAAAGAAAAAAGATCTTAAAATTTTCAGTAGGTTCACAGGGAAAGAGAGAACCTGAAGGTCTCTTAACATTGATGAAACTCTGGAAAAACAGGTCAGGACAGAAAGTAGTTCAGAAGGTGAATTGAAATAGTTTTGAAGAAAGTCCTAACCCTCTTTGCTTTAAGGGGTAATTATTATTATCTGTGATCTTCAATGTATCAATCACATTCTTGTTAGTCTATCAATTGTTTGGTAAGAGACAGTGAGTTCTTTTCAAAGTGCATGGTTCTTCAGAAGGGTTCTTAGATTATATTTTTTTATTAACTTCTCTCTTTTCTGTTTTCCTGTCATATACTTATTAAGTGTTGAAGCCATGCTTATGACCTGCAGTCCATACCACTAACTAAAAGTGAATGGGCTTCTTTTTTACTGAATTATCTTAGAATGCAGCAGCTTTGTCCTTTAGAAGAACTTTTAATGAAGATGGGCAGATTAGCAGAAAAAAGGTTATTTTCAAGAACTTCCTAAATTCTTTTTAGTCAGCTACTTTCTCAGGGGATGAGAGAAGATGAGTTTTGGCAGGCATGTCAGATTTTTTTTCCATAAATGATATGAAGACCCTTTCTCTAGTAAATTTGCAAGATGTATAAATCTACAATTATTAAACAATTCATTAATTTGGTTCTACTAACATTCTTTCCGTTCCATTTTCCATTTATTAAAAATAACTGTTTGACAATTTCCCATGGACAACGCCAAGCAGTAAAACATCCAAGCATCCTTGGATGCTGAACATCCTTTAGGGGAGCAGTGCTAAGGGGAGGGTTTCCAATATTTACTGCTGCATTTTAATAGCAGAGTGGTGAATAAAGATCTATTTTTCACTTTGGAAGCAACAAACAAAGATATTGGGATAGACAGGCAATACTGAGTGCTAAGTTAACTTAAAATACCTTGTCTTTATCAAAAGGTAAGAGTATATATAAAAACAGTAATTTCAAATCAGGTGAAATCCTCATCTATTTTTCCTAGGGTTGATATTTGATTCTAGTCTTAATATTTATCAATACAGTGAAAAATGGTCACTACTCAAGGACCCTCTAATATCTGTCAGTTATTTTTTTTAATGGCCCTCTAATGGTTTTCAAAATTTGAAAATCACAGCAATTACCATTTTAACAATTAACAGTCTAACATTTAAATTTTTTTGATTTAAATAGAGCTATATTAAATAAGTATTTGAAATGTGTTGATTAATGGTAATGGAATCATAACTAAGACTAGATTAAGTAAGCATAGTGAACACTTTTCCATTTGATAATGCAACAGAATGTATTAGTAATTGTTAATAACATGGAAAATAGTTTATATATCAGTGCCTATATCTATATGTATCACAATTCAGGGAAGTAAGAATCTCTAAGCCCGTTTGTACTCGTAGCTCAGGGTGACTGAACATGGAGTAACACATTAAGTTCTGGAAGACTTTTCACCAGAAAAATTGGTTATTAATTAAGATCCTAGAAATATACACGGCTAAAGGTAACAAAGGGATAGCAGTCTAATTTTGTCATTTAGTTATTATTCATCATGGTGTTTCTGTTTGCAGTGATCTCAGAAGATTTATTAAGTGGCAGAATAACTATGGCTATTGAGAAGCCGTGAGGAGCTTTGCTGAGAGGCTTCTAAAGAAGAGATAGAAGCTCCTGTACTTTGCTTACAATTAAGTACCCAGAGTAAAGATCTTGAGAGTATAAAGAAAGAACTGGTTCTGCCCTAACAGTGGTGCGGGCTACTTAACAGCGATAGTAGCCAATTGCAACCTATTTCCTGTGCCTGCCTGAAATGAAGGGATAGGTTTGTACCTACCTTAGAAAAAAATGTAAATAGCAACAGGGAAATCTTCCCACCACAGAAGGAAAGTTACGTTTCCCCTTGTTGCCTGTTTACAAATAACCCATGTTCTTTCATATGCTCTTTCATGTGCTCAATCATACTCTATTGCTCTCTTCACTTCAAGACTGAATATTAAGTTTACCAGAGCCCTCCATGTGTAAATTTTCATCATTTTTAAATGCTTTCATTTATTGTCTCTGTATATGTTAGATTTAGTTAGAACCACTAACTTAACACTTTTGTTTTTCCCCAAAATGATACAGTTCCAAAACACACCCAGACTTTGCAAATATAAAACTGCCCTTGCTTTTCCTAGTACCTAAGAAACAAGTTTTCAGACAAAACAAAACCTCCTTAATCCTAAACAATTCACCAGATCCTTATAGTAATTACAAAGAAGCATAAGACAGAAGCAATAACAAGGTAGCATAAAGGCAATATCTAGGTAAAGGGGAAAAAAAAAGAAATTGAGGAAAGCAATTAAGACAAAAGCTAGGTGATTTTCTCTTTGAGAATAAATTTGTTCCTTTACAAAGACGCACACATGCACCAAAGGTTTTTAGGGAAAGAGGATAATAGTCATTCTCAAATTTGGACTACTTCCAGCCAAGAAGGGAATGAAATGTCAGAAATGAAAAAATAATTTGCCTCCATATGAAAACAAAGAAACGAAAGCTCCCACAGCCCTGTGCAGCACAAATTATATTCATTTGCTCCAGAAGAAAGTTTCAGTTTCTTTCTCCTGGAAAGAAAAATTTGCAAGAGTGGTATGTTTTAGTTAAGCACAATGCAGTTGGGGGTGTGGTTAAGGGGCTTTATTGTCCCACAGTCAAAAAAAAAGCTCTCAGCTTTCCCTAGGATTTCCAGTTGTTCAGCAGTCAAAAAAAGAGAAAAGGAGCTCTATACTTGCTCTTCTTACCTATATCACTGGGCAATTCTAGCCTCTGATTCAGCATTTTTAATGTAATGCCAGTGGCTAGAAGCTAAAGCAAGCATAGCTGTGCTTGCAACAAGCAGATCATAGCCTCTGTGCACAAATGTGAGAGCCAGGTCAATTCCACTATTAGCTCATTGACTTTAAACCATTTCATAAGCCACTGCATTCTGAAATTATGCATTGAAATTGTGATAGATTGCATCAGTTTATATCCAGGGAAGCAACAAAGAGAAAGCCTACATACGCCTCTCAATAATGCAGACTCTCCCAAGATTATGCCACAATGGTAAAAGGAAGACTATCCCTTATGGGGTTTTTGATACTTAAAGACCATTAGAGCTTGACAGCATACTATGCACTGGTAAACATTATTGTTTGAATGATGAGTCCACTTTTTTGAGAAAGTGACTGCAGTACTATGAAATCAGGTAATAAAGAGTTCAGGCACTACACATTTGCACTTAACTACAGTTTATAATATTCCAGAAATGATTCAATGGGTATGAAAAGTTATGGCATAATTCAAGTGCTTCCCATGTGAGCACGCAGCAGCTGCTACAGCCACTTCTCTTTTCACAGAAATAGAAAAAAAAAGAAAAAAAACCAAGAAAAAATCAAAAGGTGAGAAGGGACCTCTGAGGATCAGCTAGCCCAATATCCTGTTCAAAGCAGGGCTAAGTTCAAAGTTAGACCAGGTTGCTATGATCTCTTCCTGCCGAGTTTTGAAGACTGTATGAAGACTTCGTAACCTCTCTGGACTACCCCTTTCAGCACTTAACCTATCTCACTGTGAACATTTTTATCCTTATGTTCCATTGGAGTTAAACATAAGATTATCTGACTAAAGACTAATCAAATGAAATACAAAGACCCAGTGAGGATCAGAGGAACAACGACAGAGGAGCCCAAGTAACATAATCAGTGAAAAAGGAGCACACTAAATCTGCTGCTCTTAAAATCATCACAGAAAAATGACTATCCCCTCACTGTCCCTCATGTTAAACCCATCAAGATGAATCAAGGAAAGAAACTTGCTCCCCAGAACGCCGTGTAAACTAAGGGGATAATTGCCTAAAAGGGTATAGGACTTATTATGTGATATAGAGGAAAAAGAATCAGGGGAAGGAACAGAGAGAATTTTTTTGTGAGTGTGTAAAACTAATCACAGGATGTTTTAGTAAGATTATGGGAATGTGCAAAACTTTATGTTTAGGGGAAGGACCAAAGGCATGAAAAGGGAAGGATCAAAGTGAATAAGAGAAAAACAGGTGCTAGAAATAGAGAAAATACGGAATAAAAGAGGCTAGTTGTGTGTAAATACTGATCAGTACGTTTACCCCGTGGAGCCCCCCTTGCACTCTATTACTGCAGTCTATTCTATATTCTTATTAAATCCTATTTCTAACTATCTCCTATGTGGCTGCGCTCTGTATTCAAAGTTTTGCAAGCAAACTTCAAGCTGGACTAGCCATTAAGTTAGGAGGAGATGAGCATCTGCAAAGACCCAAAGTCTGAGCTGGTGACTGGGAAAGAGGACTAGGATTCAGGCATGGATATTACATGAACTTAAAATCAGTGCTGATATCTGAGGGATCAGTGAATTAGAGGTACCTTATGGATTAAAAGAGAGAGGGTGGGTATGTTCCACTAGCAAAACTCAGCCCTGATCATCCAGAGAGAAGGAGCAGGATCTATGCTGTTTATGAGTGCTATTTTGCTGGATGTTGTTTTTGTTATTTTAATGTCGGTATCTGCAAAGGCACCCATCTCTGTCTGTGCTGATCGATGTGGCTGGCTATTTGTGTACTGTGCGTTGCACAGGAGTGCGTTGGGAATACAAGCCCAATGCTGCTGCTGGCTGGAGCAGAGGACACAGAAACGCAGTAGACTCACATCTACTGACTGGAGTGAGTCAGCCAGAGCACACCTTCCACTGGTGAGGCTGTCCTCACCACCAGCTACAGCCTCAGGGAAGAGCATGAGCAATTAAGTCAAATTGCTGCTGAGTAGCCAAATATTCGTTGCTTAACTGAGTTATCCTCCCCTTGACACAACACATTCAACCATTAAGTACTTTTTTTTTTTAAAGTATATTAAGATGCACCACTTGCAGGAAAGCATTACAATATGAATGCACCAGAGATATTCCCTACTCTGCTGCTTCATTTCCAGGCATATACACAGGGTGTAAATGTTTCCTCCCAGGGAAGCTTCTGGGGATTTTTTTTTTTTGCTGTATCTCTGTACATTGTCTAGCACTCTGGAGTGTCTGTCTTTGAACTTCAAAGTGTGACTGCTTCAAGTAATGAAACTGTTGTGCATATTACTGAATGAAGCTAACTGCCACTTCTTTAACACTGATATGTGATATTACCACCATTTAAAAGTACAGCAGAGAATAAGTGAACAGAATCTGTGGATGATCACCAGCCAGCTTACTTTAACCTTTAGCTGGTGAGTCTTTGAGTATGTTTCCCATTAGGGTGATTCTCTAAATGAACATCTGCACCATGTCATTATTGGTGAAGGAAAAGGCAGTGGCTGCATTTAATTAAAAATTCATAATAGCTTTGATTATAAGCATTTTCTGTTTCACTTGGTTGTATGTTTTGTCCTCAGGGCTCTTGACCAAATCTGAATTTATTTGGAAAGATGGAATGCAAGCGGTTCATCCATTTTTGGACTTGATGAAGATAAAATTGTACCTTTTTTTGTAGTAAAAATATTACTCTGTTATAAAAATATTTTCTTGAACAGCTTTATAGTTGGAAAGGCTATTAACAGAAAGCTGAGATTTCATTTGGCATTCAAACAGTTTATGCTGAGGAGATACGGCTGTCCAAGTTCCACAGAGTTTAAGTTCTGATTACGCTGAATTAGCACTGAGGAACTGTGTATGTAAACATCCATTCCTCACAAACCCTTTCTTCTACATTTATAAAGTCTTCCATGATGAGAGGTTGTGTCTTATATCTAGGTACAACTTAGCTTGAAAAGGAGAAATTATACAGAGAGGTGAATAAATTCCAGTTAGTTGGTATATGAAGACCTTGAGAAACAGGATAGTTTGGCTCCATGATATTCCATCATCACAGACGGAAAAAGTTAATTTTTTGGAGAATAAGCTTGTATGACTAATTTAGTTTCGTAACAAGATTATGAATTTTAATATGTAGTTAAATAAAGTACTCAACAGTTAAAGATTGTTGTTACTAGGGTACTTGTAATTTGTAAAGAAGTTTTGTGTGCTCCTCTTCTTTCCAAAGAGAGGACCCAGCACAAGGTCCTTCACATCTTTTTGTTACGGCAATTCCAGCCCTAGGTAAAATATCTTTATCTTTGGAAACATCCCTCACCTGCCCAAGAAAACGGACACAGAGGAACGTAGAGAAAAGCCTTCCTCCCTTCTCATTTGTGGAGTGCTTTCTATCACCTGAAACTGCTTGTATGTTGTGCTCACCAGATATGATTCTCCAGAAAACAAAGTTATATGATATTCAGAATGACCTTTAATGTCCTTCTAATGTACCATTTATTTAATCTACCTGAAAAATGGCAGAAAAATATAGATAGAGAGAAAATACATATAGATTTGGTGCCTCATGTTATCAATGTACATATTTCATACAGTTTTTCATCTCTTCCTTACCACCTTCTGAGTCCCCCCTTCTTGCTCTTTGCTTGATAACATTGCAGCTTGTTAGAAGGAAGTCTAATTTGGACAGAATGTGCAATAGAAGTAAAATAAATTTACATTAACAAAACTCAGTAAATCTGAGAAGACAAGTCAAGATTCAGATCTTAGACTGAGTGTTTACTATACTTACCCTTGCACAGTGTGAATATAACCCTCAGTAACACTTAAAAGAAATCATTTCTCATTCAAAATTCATTATATTGTAACTACAGATTTAGTAACATACTGGTAGCTTCTATTGATTAACTTAGGGATGTT